>NC_142606.1:56354820-56654940 GCF_041222555.1 Hakea prostrata
TCGCTGGAAGTGTCAATGGACAAGGCCAATGATGGGTTAGTAAAGCAATTAAAAGCTCAACTTACCTAGGGGAGGTCTTGGGTTCGCACCCAGTCGGCGGTATTAATTATATAAAAGCTCCCTTGAGGATGTGATCGTGGTGCGCACAAGCTGGCCCGGATGAACCTCATATCCAAAGAAGTGTCAATGGACAATTTAGGTACTCATTGACGGGGAAGTACACATAATTTTTTCGAATCTAAGGTGGCTCGTCAACTTGGTTTGATGATGATTGCAACTCCAAATGTGTCACTGAAGGTGAGTTCCAAAATTAACACTCATCATACCACAATCTGTCACTGAGGTAAAAATTAACACTCATCATACCACAATTTGTCATTGAGGTCAGACCAATATCAGGTATATTTCTTACAAGGAAATGGATGGTCCAACATCCATTTACAAGTCGCATCAATCAATTCTTTGACGTGATTTATAAATTGATTTTAACCATTTAAAGTGATGTTGAGATACATGTCACACATCCACAAGGAAATGAATGATCCATTTCTAACAAGTAAATGGATCAGATAAATTTCCCACTAAGGTCAGTGCTTATGTTTTACCTTTAGTTGGCATGGATCTCATTTTAAGGGTCCAGTGGTTGGCCGAATTGGGCCCAATACTTTTTAGCTACCAGCATTTAACCATTTCTTTTGGGAAGGGAATGGGCCAAATTACCTTGACAGGGGAAAGGAGCATGCACCGGTCCAACTTCAATATTGGAGTTGAGAAACTTGTGGAGGCCCAATATTTTCTGCATTGTTCATAATTGAGCCCAATGGAGTATCCACTACAGAAGCAATAGTTGATTGCCTAGATTTGAATAAGACTAGAGGATTTTGTGGATGTGTTTGATGAACCTACGGGCTTACCACCTACTGGAGAGCAGAATCTTTAGATTCATCTCCAAGTGGGAAGTCAACTGGTATCCAAATTATCAAAAGAATGAGTTGGAAAAACAGGAGAAGAAATGTTGCAAAGTGGAATTATTCGGCCAAGTCACAGTCCTTTTTCTTCTCCAAACCTGTTGGTTGAAAATAAAGATGGAACCTGGAGATTTTGTGTAGATTATAGGGCTCCTAATGTCATCACGATCAATGATACGTTTCCCATTTCAACCATTGATGAGCTATTTGATGAGTCACATGGGGCACCATTTTTCTCTAAACTTGATCTACTTTGAGGTTACCATCAAGTTCAGGTGAAGCCAATGATGGATTGCTAAAGCAGTTAAAGGCCGAACTTCCCTAGGGGAGGTATTGGGTTCGCACCCGTTCGGCGGCATTAATTATACATATATAAAATCAAGTTCGGGTGAAGCCTGAGGACGTGCCTAAGACAACTTTTTGCATTCCTGATGGCCATTATGAGTTAGTTTGTAATGAAAACAAGGTACATAATTATGATATAATGTTCCCAACAAATACATGGTCGGCACTAGAAAGGAAAAAGGAAACTAATGATAAGGGTTTGACTTATGTTTGTTAATCAAAATGCCATATACGAGATATTCGTATCAAAAAATTAAATTGCACCCACAGAGAAATAACGAACCACATGAGGAGACTGACTTAACATGTTAATCAAATACCAAACCAGAGAGGGTAGGGAGAGATTTGGGTTTGCAAAAACAGAGTTACCAGTGCGTTTTTTTTTTTTTTTTTTTGGTTTTTAGAATCATTCGAGGAAATTGATGTTTAGAGTACAAGATCATGGAGACAACAGTGATAAGGCACATTGCATGATTCTTTGCTGGGAAGAGGAGCCCGTCAGAGAAACTTATATAAAGGTGCTGTAGTTCAATAAGAGAAAACAAAAGAAGAAGAATGATGCGCGTGCAATCGGGTAGCTAGAAACGGGTGGGTGTTTGTTAAACGGGTTTCAAAATTGGGTTCCTTTTGTGGTGCACTCCTGTGCACAGCACATGACTTTTTCCCAATAAAGGGGGCGCTCATCATTATCCCATATACTACGGCTAGATGACTAGGAAATCCTGAGAATGCTAGAAATCATGTACTGTATATCCATAGAAAGTTACCCTTTTTTTATTCGCATTACTTGAAGCATCTATCTAGTGCAGGAGGCATCAATCTTAAGGAGATTCAAGGTTTCCTAGCACCTCTGGAGACAATTGATTTTAGGAATTGCAAATCTATGGAAAGTTTTCCAGATTTCAACATGTATACGCGTATAAGAGTGCAGCATCTATCTTTTACTGGGTGTGTCAACCTGAAGGAGATTCCAAACCTCATTTGATTGGAATCCTTGGAGTCGTGGAATTTTAGTAACTGCCGATTCATGGAAATATTCTTGGACCTCTCCAGCTTGAGAAACTTGAAGCGTCTAATCCACTTCCGGGCGCATCAGTATAAAGGAGACTCAAGGCCTTGATTAATGGAACGCTTTGAGGGGTTGATCTTAATTATTGAGTGGCAGATAAATTTGAAGCATCTGAAAACTGGCCTATCATCAATGCAATGATGGTTTAAGGCATTCACAGGCTACCTGTTCATCCAGGTCAATAGGATCATGTCAGGTCAGGGCATGACCTGGGTGAACTATTTAGTATTAAATTTTGGGCAGGATGAATTGTTATGTTTTGACCCAAATGTCCTATCTGTGGAGATCTGTGGTGGAAATGGAGGGCTTGGGGGGGGGGGGGGGGCGATACGGTAAAGTACGACCCGATGGGTTGACCCCATTTATCCTGCTGGAGTCGATATATATATAAATCTTATGTTCGCCACTACATTATTGAGAGATTTGAGATTTTCGATAGGGTTATGGGTGAGAGTGTAACGCTGTTCTTGGTGATTGGTTGTGAGATTTCCTTTCGTTTTTTCTCTTCGCTTGTGGACGTAGCATACCACATCAGTGTGTGAACCACGTTAAATCTCTGTGTGTTTTCGTTTTTGTTTATTTTTCAATTCGCTATTTTTGGTGTTTATTCTAACATGAACTGATGTCCTGAGGGATCATTGTCTACAAGGTATCCATATGGATTTTGGAGATAAGGAACATGAGCAGCTAATAACAAATTAGGTTTGTGCATAATACCAAGTTGAATGCATGAGTAATACCAAATTGAATTTATGTTCTTTGACTGCTTTGAAGATGATATATGCCATACTAATCTCCCAACCATTCAATTACTAAAAACACCAACAGGTATGCAACATAGTTAGACTGAGATCGTACGTAGCATGTATTCCATATTATTAACATGGGAAAGGTATGTGGGCTGGACATGATGGAACAGAGCTCCAGATAGAGTTCACATTTGTTCCAATGGCTGCCCTACTGACCTTCATGAAATGCAACAATTACAACCTTTATACATATTGTTTGTACCCTATATTTGCAAATTTCCATCTTTGCGAATTTCAGTACAGTTACCCGTTAAAGGTCAATAATGGGTTGTTGACGAGCGACTGATGTCAGTGATAAACAAGTTGCATGAGGTTTTTAGCAGTTAGCAAACAGTTAGCAGTGAGCAAGTTACTGATATAATAAACAGTCAACAAATCTGGTGATCAGATTTCATGGAAAAATGAGTTAGTTACGACAATTAGACCATATATTTCAAATTTGAAATGATAGTTATGGTGTTTGAATCTCAATCTTGAAATAGAGATTAGTAGAAATTATAGTAGTATACCATCGGGGGTTAGTCCAAGTGGTAAGCAACTTGGTTACCTTAAGCAAGGTTCCGATATCGAAACCTTGTGGATGTACAAAATCCCTACTGGGAGACTCACCCATCATAGTCAGGTGTGCGACCCGGGTCGAACACCGGATTAGTCAGGGCAAAACCTTGAAACCGAGGTTGGCAACCAAAAAAAAAGAAAAGAAAAGAAATTATAGTAGTATAAAGAGGAGGTTAGGTAGGTTGCATCTAATTAAATTCATATTTTAAAATTAATTATGGTGGTAATTAACTACCAGTATGCCTATTTAAGAAGTTTTGGAGGGAACAACAAAACATACATCACATCACATATCAATAATTTTAAATTTGCCAATTCCTTTACAAATATCGATTTATCTTTTTCGTTTTGTTTTAGTCTTCTCTTCAAAAATTCTATTGGTTTCAATATTTTCTCTAAAACACTTTCAAGTTTCAATTTTCTCATTAAAATGATCTCACAAGTTCTTGCTAATCTTGTTAAGGATTGCTAATAAGTCTTTGATATGCTGAGGCATGGAGATGGACTCTACATTCACATGGAGGTTTGTTTCCTCAAATATTAGTCCATCTTCAGCTACCACCATTGTGTGATGTGTGTGGATGTGCCAGAGTCCCAATGATTTTAAAAAACAGCAAGTTTTCAAGTTTTCGTCTGACCTCCATGTGAATGCAAAGTCTATCTCTAGCCCTCGGCGTATTAAAGGAAATATTTATGGGCAAGGATGAGGTTATGAAGATCATGCCCGTCTAGAAACAGACCAGAGCAGGTCAAAGAACACGTTTTAAGGCCTTTGTTCTCCCTTGTCCTATTTTGTTTTCCAGAACTTTTCTGTGGGATCTTTTGTCTTATTGGTTATTTCTATTCTTGAATTAAGTCTCATTTCAGAAACATCTCTTTGGGAATATATGAGTTTCATATGGTTTTTTACCCATACATGCTTGCTTTAATTCTTATGTGTTTTACTTGTTTCAAAACTTTGAGTAATCCTGAGTCCAGCTATTTCAAATGTATTTTGACTTCTACAAGTATTTCTGATCTGGGAAGTAACCACTATATAGATACTTTTGAGTTGTACTTTAACTCAAACTCCTCTACTATAGTGTAGTCGTGTAATATACCTAGTCTTGCTTATTGGTTGTCCTTAAATCACATTGGTAACGCATTGGACTGCGACCTTGGAGGCTTTGGTTTTGTTTGATCCATATCAAAGTTAACTCCTTAGACTAGTAATTTGTGATGCCCTAACCCTCCCCTTCTCTGCTTTTCATAAAAAGAAATTGAAGAGGAGTAAAAGGTTCTGAGTTTGGATCCTCAACCCATATGGATTTGGAATTTTTCAACCCACATGGTTAAATTAATGACATGCGTCCATCTGAAAACAAAATCCTCTTGAGTAGGGAATTTTCCAACCCTAGGTGCATGACACACGTCCATCTAAAAACAAGATCTTCTTTTTTAGGAAGAATAAAAATCTAGGAATCCAAATCTTCTCTTTCCCTCTCGCAAAAGAGGATTTTGTTGTTAAATTGAACATATGTCATGCATCCAGCCAGGTGGGTTGAAAAATTTCCTCTTCATGTAAATGGAAGATCAGGCTCAAAAGTTGCAAAAACATCACCCTTATTTTTTTGCCATATCAGTAAATGGGTTTGCTAGCATTTTAGTTGTTTGATAAACAGCTTCTTTATAGAATTAGTAGTACATATTTGTTGCATCTGATGTCAGCAAGCATCCATTTGGCGGTTATTATCCGCCAAGGTGGCATGTGGTAAATGGTTCCTCCAATGGCAATGTTGGAAAGTGAGAGATCCTTCAAGAGAAAAGAATAAATAAGTTGTTTCTTATGTTTACTTGTGATTGAATCTAATATGGTGTTAGCTTTTCATGTGATCAATCATATGCGATGCCATCTTTAGCTCCTTCCATCTGGAAAACCTTGTTAGTAATATTGTTGGATGGAATAACCGATTCTTGATTTGAAAACAAGAATACTATGTTCCGCTAGAAAAACTAGAATGTATATGCATTATAATTCAATGTGTTTTCTGTGCGCAAGCTACCTTCGATTGTCTTCTAAATATCTCTGGTTCCTAACACCTGATTTCTGGAGGGAGACAAGCTTTACAAAGTCTCCTTTCCAGGAGTACACAGATTTGTTGGCAAAGCTGACAACAAAGGCAATCGTTTTTTACCAGACCAAAACAGACGAGTAGATTTTAGGTTTTTGGACTTAGCAAGACACTTTTTGATGCATCACTAAAGATCCTTTATGGACGAGATTTTGTTCATCTTCCCCATCCCTTCTCTCCGTCTTTAGAAAATTCTTGTTGATTTAAATCTAAATTACAAGTAATACGGATTTTGTTTTCTGCTGAGCATCTTGTTTCTTGACATTGTTAGTCTTGAATAATCATTTTAAGTTTTCATGTTTTTAAAGTTTGTTCAGTTTTCTAACAGTTACGGAAGTTTTGGTACTTGGGGTTTTCACCAAATGATAGTGGAAGGTATCAAATCAGCGCTGATCTCTGTTTTCTTAACGCATTTAATTTGGGAACATCAGACGCGGTGTTGCTGATGTTGGCTTCTTTTCGAACAGCTAAATCAAGTGTTGAAATCCGGTGCTAAACTTTTAACTTCCATACACTTTGGCTTTTGAACTTCCATATAAGTGGGTTTCTTCATGTGGCATGAATTATTGGTTTAAGGAAGCGGAGGATTAGAAGTTTAAATTCGAGTGTTTTGAGTCAATCTCCTGTGCTTTTCATTTCCATCAAAGCATTTGCTGTCAATTCTCAATTCTTATGTTTGCGGTAGAAATTCTTTATTACCTAAAATATTTGTAAGGATTTCCTAAATTCATTAGAATGGTTTTAATGTAATTCTACAAACTATGCCTTTGGCTGCAATCCACCCAAAAGTAATGGTAAGAGGTGAAGTGGAGTCATATACTATGCTCTTTGCATGTGTTCTCTTTACATTCTTTCATCATACATTTAAGAGTATTTTATCTCATCACATTAATAAGAGAAACAATAATAGGTCTTATGATAATATTATAAGAGAATATCATGTAATAAATTTCAATAGATGTTAGAATTTAAAAAATAGTATATTTTATTTATATTTTGAATAACTAAGCCGGTGACAATAATTTTATTAATTTCTCGGGAGGAGTCCGGATCTTCTACCTTTGACTGGTGGAAGTTGTACTTCCCCCATATTTCTCTATTGCACATTAGGAGCATGATTCATTGGGGATCCATCCATCTCTGATTCCCCCAACGCCCCCCTTTCAATTTTTTTCATATGATCTCTTCTTATATATATTAAGAAGAGATGTGAAAGAAGCACAAACCTTTGTCCATCATCCTAACTCAATTCAAAGAATGGGAGCGAAAAGTTTCTAATATTCAATCCAAGGTCATGTTACTAGATTTCTATTCCGAAAAAGAAACGTAATCCTCACATTCATATGATACACTGCTTAATAAGTGTGAAATATGCTCACTTTAAAAGATTCAATCATCCGATGAGTTCAATCTGACTAGTAGACTTTGAGGTGATTCAACCCTAATCGCTTTCCCCAATGGTCATACAACCAAAGAATAGTGTTTGGAAAAAGTACCAAAAAAAGCCCATAGTCCAAGAACATAGGTGTGGAAGGCTACAAAACATTCATCAATTGGGGTTTTGAGCTTGAATTGTAATAGTGACACATCTCTTTCACAACCACAACTTAGAATGTTTTACGTCTACAAACATTTCGTTTTCTTAATTAACTTTGGAATCATCAAAGAAGACAATTGTTAGTCAAAGAAGACCCAATTTTCCTGTTATATGCCTTTGTTTCAATATCATCTCCTCACTAACCAAACAATCACAAAAGAGAGGAACTGGGTACTTTTTGTTTTGTATGATGTCAAAGTTGGATAATGAGAAGTCACCATTAAGTGAAGTGCCGCCTGAGGAGGCAGTGATGGTGAGAGAGTCAAGTCATTTGACAATTTGGTCAATTGGGACATTGATTGTGGTTTTAGCTATGATCACAATTTCCGGCATTGTTGCAAGAATCTTTGCTCGAATTTGTGGAGGGCATCATTTTAAATGTGGTGGAGAAGATGACAGTGAAGGGTGGGTGGAGAAAAGGTGTAAGAATTTCATTGATAGTGGGATTCGATCTCCACCATCACCGAAAAACACAAAGCCACTGGTCATTGAAGAAGCAAAGAAGTGAGATGAAATTACACAGGCACGTAGTTTATGTTGTAGAAAGAAAAAAAAAATCTTGAAAGATAGATTCTAGTTCGTGTGCTGATATGAAACTCTCCCATCATTTCCAGTTTAAAATCAAGTTTTAGTTCTTGGGGCTTCTCTGTGCAACTATCTCTTTTTCACTGTGAAAATTGAATGAACTTAGAGATTCTCCTTCAATGTTTACTGGTTTTCATTTTTGGATATATACATATATGGATTTAGATGTGGATTTTAGTTAGCAATTTATGCTCCTATGACTTATTACATGTTCTGATCTTCTCAAGACTAAAAAAATTATTCATTGGATTTCCTTTTACTGTTATCTCTTTTCCTTTCTTATTAAAAAAAAAATCTCTCATACAAATGGATTCAAAACAACCCACACCTCTTCTATTCTTCCCAAAAAGGGAATGCAATTCCAAATTGAATTGTAAGTGAAATCATTTTGAAAACCCTAGCCACTTCTTCTTAGGCATATGTGGCCAGTGTTGCTCGCTATCATCTACTCACTCAAGAAATTTGTCTCAAGGATGAATTAGCCTTTGACTCATTTTCTTCTATGGTTAATCTGACTTAGATGGTAATACTAGATCTTCTCATTCTCCCTTTCGAGGTCAACCAAATAATAAAGGCAAGCCTTATTGTAGGAGACCTAATTGGCATCGTCCTCCAATTCTTGCCACACCACCTCCTCCCTTAAATGGTGGTTACAAACAACATTAGCCTACTTGGTCTTGTTCTCTCTTTCTCTCTCTCTCTCTCCCCCCCCCCCCTCAAACGTCTCTCTCTTCATCATTGCCATGGTTTTGAGTAGTAAGAAATGTGGTTAATTATAGTGCATAATATGAGAAATGGGTATCGACTAGTTCATAAAGTTTTCCTTTTCTTCTTTCGTGGAGGTAATTCATAAAGTGATACACTATCTGCATAAATCAATGGTATTGATAAATTTTGGCTTTGATTCTCCGTTAAGGATAAGACTTTGACACCTTAAAGGATTGGCTCAGTTGGTAAATACTAATTTCTTACAATATGAGGTCAAAGTTTGAATCTCTTTGGAGTTAGGGAGAAGTCCCACATATATAAAATAGTTATCAGGTCCCAACCTAATATAAAACTATCAATTCCTACCTTTGTTTAAATCATGTTTTAGCTCTTACTTTAGAGTGTGAGTCCATTAGAGACTGGGTTCCTTTAGCTTTTTCCCATTGGTTATCTTCTTTGATTCCTTGGTAGCTATTTCTTTTCTTTGTCAAAGACTGGAAAACTTCTTTAAACTGTTCAAGCCAGGAGACTTGGACGATAACAAAGATGGATTGACCATAAATATTGGTGGGATACTCCAACAAGACCTAGTCAAAGAAAGACAACGAGCTCCCTTAGCCAGAAAATCAGCTACCAAAAAAAGAATAAAAAATAGTAGTTAATCTAACAATCTCTTGAACTAGACTATAACACACCCATCCAAAGATGACAAAAAATTTTATAGAGCAAGAACTGATGGCATGCAATCCGGGCTGATTTGCAAATTTGAGATACCCAAAGAATTCCCTAGAAACAATCCATCTCTTAGAGCTTCTAGCTCAATTGCCGTAGCTGAGTTGCCATGTCCCTCTTTGCATTGGGTTGCAACAAACATTCCATTTATTTCCCAAGTAATGACTCCCTTTCCTCCCTTGTTTGTTACGGTATCCGACAACCCATCCAAAAACTTTGGAAACATTCCACATCCTCCGTAAGGTTTTTTAGAAGACTGCTAAATTCCCCCCTCATTGATAGAACCATTTAAATGGTTGTAAAATATTTGCACACGGAAACAAAAAAAATTAGTCTTAATAAGCACAACAGAGGCATACTTACCATGATATAGAGCTACACTTCTGGAATTCCAATGCACCACACCAATGCACTCTATATTTGATTCACCCAATCTATATTTTGACATACTCTAAACTTACCTCGAAGAATTCCATCCAATCATGAAAAAATTTTCCATGAAAAAAATCAATTGTATCAATACGTGTTGCTTGTGTCTAAAGATGCTACGCAAAGTAGAGTATCGATCTCACGGAGAATTTTATCTTTAACTTTCAATGTAAAAGTAAACTGATTTAAACAAGATTAACAAGATTGGTTTGTGATTGACGAACTAAATAACCAAATGACAGGTAATTAAACTAAAGAACCAAAATGGAGAATAAGTAATAGAAGGAACTTTAATGAATGAAATGAGTGTTGGGAATCAATTTCCCTTCCCCTGAATTTATAATGCAAATACTATAGCAATACTAAAGCCCAAAGTATATCAAGAACTTAGAATGAAATGGCATAATGATATTTTCCAATACACATATGCATTAGCATCCTAATTCAAAATTTTCATATTCCTATGGAGAAATGAAATAAGAATGCAACTTATACTCAATCCCAATCATGACAATGTGAGGTAAGTGAGTATTCCAACCCAACCTACTAATTAGCTACATTCAAATAAAGATTAAGTTAACTCACACTATTCAGTAAGCATCTAGACTCAATTAACTTTCCAGTTAACTAAAATCATAGCATTCATTCATGAAAGATCAATCAATAAATGAAATTAATCAATAACTAACATGTTGAATTCATTGATAATTGATTGTACTGCAATAAAACTAAAGAACACTTGATAATTACATCTCAAAATTCAGATTCAGGTACTCTCATCATCCCAACATAGTAAGAACTTAGCCCATAGTAGAAATCAAAAGCACATAAACATCATTCAGCTAGAGTATAAGAAGATAGAATTATAAAACTGAAAAGAAAACTAGGAGATCCAATGCTTCCACACGAACTCCAGCCTTCCTCTCCAGCAGCTCTATTTCTTTTTTACCAGTTCAGCTTTTCTAGTTCTCTTTCTATTATATTCTGCCTCATCTCTCCTGCAACCCTTTCTCTCTTTCTTCTCTAAATGTTTTCAATCATTAGGGTAGAACCTGGCTGTAGGATTAGAAAATCCCCCTTGAGATCCAGGGCTGAGAACATTCACGTATTTACAAGAATAAAGTCCCCTTTAGTTAGCCCTTTTTAGTCATTTCCATGTGAATTTATTCTGGGAATATTCTGCTCCGTGATGCTGCAGCAATCTTTCAGCAAAGTTAGAGAACATGTTCTTTTTCTATTATGGGTCTTCACCTACATTACTAGGAGAAAGAGGGTTAATCAAATTCATCCATTAATCTGAAGAGAAATTCATGCAAGAGTGACAATAATGACCTTTACAAAATTCAAAATGTTAAGACTCACTAAAACAACATCTAATGACTACTAACACTAAAACAAAGATAAAATACTCTTAAATCAAGCCATCTCAAGTATAAAATTACCAAACTCAACTCTATTTCATTGAGTTATCAATACTCAAGGGAGAAAGTTTCCAATAGTCTTTGACATGAGAACAATTAAATAAAGCATGACTCATACTCTCAACACCACTACCACAAACCAAACACAATGGGGCTCAAATGTCCCTTTTTGCAAATAGAGAACTACTAATAGCCATGGCTTCATGTGAAGCTCTTCAAAGAAAATATTTGAAGTTTGGGAGTGTGGGGATCTTGCAGATTTCATTTGAACAAACAGATGAAGAAGAAGAAGTGCAAGCAATTTCTTCTTTTAATGGGTTTGCCCCAATCCATCAATTGGGTTAGTGTAGGTATCTTGTGGGGATGTAATAAGATTTAAAACTCATTTTCAACATCTTCAGTTTTGTTATGTAAATAGGTTGAACAACGTGTTAGGAATAATGGATATACAACCACGAACAAAGAAGAACACAAGCAAAATACACAAGAAGGATTTAACGTAGTTCGGAAAAACTGTCTATGTCCACTAGAGAGAAAAGAAGTTTTACTATTTCAGAAAACCTCATAACACTCTCACACCCCTACAGCATTACCCTTTGTTTGCCTTGCCCAATCCCTATCACCGGGTTATCTCACAGAGACTATTTATAGAGAAACCTAAAACCCTAATTCCAATATAATTATAATTTTACCCCAGTACTAGTAATTAACCCAAACTTTGTTTCAACTACAAATAAAATCTAAAACCATAATTACATGGACCCACAGAATACAAGACATCCAAACCCAACACAATATTCATGTTGATTTTCTAGATAGAGGAGCTAAAAGGTTTTCTTTGAGTCATGTGTGGTGGTGGTTGTCAGCCCACTTCCTTGTTTGGGCAAGTTTTAACACCTCCAGTTTGAGGCTGGAGAGTTTAATAAAATTTTCAGCTGGATCAAAAAAAAAAAAAAAAAGAATCATGTCACCATCTGAAATTGAGATTGGCTCTCTACCCCAAAAAAATAAAAAAATAAAAAATTGAGATTGGCTTTCAAAATCAGACTATATTTGCATATGAGTGAGACACATAATATTAATACTTGAAATTTGGAATAGATTTACTAGTGATTGTGTTGTAGCCTTATTATGTTTATTCAATTACTTTGGAGGATTTCTACCAAAAAAGTCTTTGGAGCTTACCACCCCTTCCTTTGTTGTAAATAAATCTATCTATTACTATTTCCAAGTATTTTAATTTGGGTCAGTTTATATAATTTATTTTTTTCTAAAAAACTAGTAATAAAGTCAACATAAAAGATTTGCCACCTACTAATAGAATCAATTTGTAATAATCTTATGTAGACAGATGGTCGATAGGTATTCCCCTTTAGTTCTTTTTTTCTTTTTTCATCACATAAAGAACATGATAAAATAAAGTTTTGGGTTGTAAATTGGTGAAGCTAGGTTAGTTGAAATTGGGAATTGTCAGCCAATTATAGTCCAAACTGGTTGATTCCCAACTTTTTTTTTTTTTTTGTGATAAAAGTATAATTTGATCAAATCAACCTTTTAATGAACCAATCTTCAACAAATTCTATTTTTTTGAAGTGTTTCTAGCAATTAAGGGTGGCCAACAAAGGGTGAAAGTTTACTCTATTAGGAGAGTTAGAAACAATGTTGAGTGTAGGAGATCCCTTTTGATTAATCAAGGATTGAGAGTTGACTGAATGATATTAGAGGAATGCTATTCTATTTCAACATAGTTCAAAAGCCAATGAAGGAAGTGCAGGGAAAATCATGATTTTGTTTTTTTTTCATCTGCTCATGTAATCCTTTTAAATGGTAACAGGGTTAAGCATGTAGGGGAGAAACTATCATCAATAACAATAACAACAATAAGCCTTGTTCAAACTAAATAGGATCAATTACATAAATTCTTATTTTCCAATGAACTTAATTTGAGACCGTACTAAACACGAAGCCAACTAGAAAACTAACCATATGACTTAAAAAGAAAAAAAGGCAGATGAATGAGAAAATTCCAAGAGAAAATTTAACCTTATTAGTGGAATTATCATAAGACATTTCTTTTTGCCTTTGACATCTTATGTCTAAAACCTCAAACACTAAAATAATATGACTGACTAGTTGTTTGGTGTGGTATATAGACCAAAAATAGAAATGGAAACTTAGAGAGACACTTTGCTTCTTTTTTTTATTATCATTTTTTTTCAGGGGGGGGGGTGGAATTTGATGTTCATCCATGCCAATTTATGCATACCTTGCCTACATCTTCAAAGTAAATCTTTTATATAATTTAAATATACCATCAAAGAGAGCAACCCTATGATAGTCTTTTGGCTACTTTTCTTAATGCACTTTAGAAGAAATACTCGATCTTCCATGGAGACCGGCCTCTTGACAATTTGACATATATATGCTAGTAATGATGCACATGCATATGCACATGTGATGTGTTCTCCCTAATCGGTTTGAAGAAAGAAGAAAACATGGAGTGTGATCTAAATTATTACAGTCCACATTGTGTTTGTTTGAGTTTGTTTAATTGAAAATATTTTGAATGAAATTAAAGTTCCGATCATAATTTGAATTGCTACATGCTATCTATGGTTGACCTAAATTAGAAGGCATACAACCCAACTTCAGTGGACAATGAAATGGTTGAATGTCATGTGTGTGTGTTTATTGAGTATTTAATTTTTGAATCACTACTCCAATTCTGCAGTTGTACCATATGCCAAACTTCTGCTATATTTCTCCTACCATACCGCTATATTATTATCCTTCATGATGCAAAACTCTAATATTATATTTTCTTCGGCTAACAATCCTCTGCCGTATTGGTCTCCTTATAGCAATGGGAGATTTTATCTCACCATCATTGAAGAATATACCAGGCTATCCTCCTTTTCTAAATGAGAACCACCACTGCTATAGAATCGCACTCAACCCAAACCTTCTTCACATGTAACTGCCTTGCCCAAACCATACCATATATAAAAACCTCCAACTTAGCCTCAAAGTCCGATTAGAAAATCTAATTTGATAAAAGCTTGATGTATGGTACAGTTCTAGATGATGAACCAACCTTACAGGACAAAGCTTTGTTCGAATTTCAGCAAAATTCGTTGTTTCTCTAGTTTTGTAGGACGGTGCAATGGCGAAGTTCGCCAAAAAATCGCACATTGCTTAAAACCAGTGTACATCGTCATTGGGGGGCGACACGAAATAAACATAAAGTCGGCGATATATCACCATCACCGACGGTTGACATGTCGTTCGATTTCTCCGACACCAGCACCACCCACTACCCCGACCGGACACACCGACTACCCCGACGGTCGACATGTTGTTCGTTTCCTCATCTCTATTTTGCATCTTCCAACCCAATTTCTCTAAGAAATCAAGCATATTCTCCTTCTGCTCCTGACTGAATTTCGACCTGAACCTCTTTCGTCCATTAGGAGTTGCAGTGGTTGCTCCTACAGTCACTTGATGATTGTAATTATTAACCAGTTGATGGGAATCTGATGGAACAGAGAGACTCGAGTTCAAAGCCAGTAACATGTAAGGTGTTGATGGGTAGTAAGAAGAAGAAAGTGGAGGTGGGGAAGGTGAATTGGGGCTTTGGGCACAAGTGGTGTTAGAGCTTAGAAGGTGGTGGTGGTGGTGGTAGTGGAAGTCGAAGGGAAGGGAGGCTTCTTCAGGTTCATGGTGGTGGAAGTTGCGATGCCAACCACAAGTGGCATATTTGAGGAGAAGAAGAAGAAGAAACACGCACCTGCATATCGCCAAAAGTCGCCTGACATGTCGACTTGCGTCGCCGTATCAGGCGTATCACCAGGCACCGATACGGCAACACAAGTACCTTGCTTAAAACTATGATTATGATTAGATGCTATAAAAGATAAGCGGAGGAAGCTGGATTATACAGATCTAGCGTGTTTGATTTGACCTGTAATGGGCTTAGGGGATCCCGATTGAACTGAGTTGACACAGTGAATGGACACCGGGTTTCAGTTAAGTAGTTACTAGTTATTGAAAACGAATGATCGCGCCAAAAACGCAAGAAATGGATACGGAAAGGATAACATATTTATGTAAGGGTATTTTCGTCCTTTTAACTTAGAAAGGCAACCGCCAACGAGAAGATGAAATGAGTTCTAAACTCGATGAAAGAGCAGAGAGATAACATATTTATGCGAGGGTATTTGCTTCAGTTGCGTTTTGATTTCGTCTGATTTTTTTTTTATCGCTGTTGAAGAATGCGAGAGATAGCCAATCAACTCAAGATAATCATTCTTGTGTTCTTGTCGCCGGCGGCGTCAAATTTTCCGTTAAACTAGCCATCGTTTGAAACTTGAGTAGCATTCAAGGTAGTTTCCGATGCTTTCCTTCTGCTTTCTGTGTAGACAATACATAAATTTCAGTTTATCGGCATGTGGTTTTCCCTGTGTTCTCTTCTGTCTTCTAATTGTTGGTTTCGTTTTTGGTGATTTGGTCAAAATTAATTTGAGTTTGTTTACGGTGGTGGCAAGGTTTGTAAGTCTGGAAGAATTGGAGTTTATTTTGGCTCCATAGAAATCAAGATTGGTTATGACCAAATCAGAAGTTGAATTGTAGGGCTTTTAAACGTCCCACGTATCAGAAACTGGTCTTTGTTTTTCCTTGGAGTTGTGATCTTAATACCGTTTCTTTTACTCACTAATTGTTAGGTCTCTCTTTCTCTTTCTCTCCTTTGAAGCTTGGAGTTCAACTATCTGTGGTTTCTGGTGCAGTTGAGATTTTGTGAAGGCGAAGTAAGTGGCCCTTAAAGTTTCTTCCCCCCCACCCCCCCAATTCTCCGACTGCTGATGTGATTACCTGATCTTCCTATGAATTCTACTAAAAAGTATATACAGGTTTGGCATATTTGATCATTTCTGAGTCCTTGGTATTCCTTCTTCTTCTTCTTCTTTGTTTTCTTGGGTTGTCTTTAATCATTATGGATCTGCACTCGGTCGTATTAGCAGAAACTAAATAGTTATGATGAACACCTTTGATCTCCCATCTCTATTTGATTTTTATATGTTAAAATCTGATTTCTTTTGAATTTTCATTCTTGTTCAATCTTCATTCATTACGTAGGGACCAGAAAATGAACCGAAAATTGTAGCTCTGAGACTACATTGAATAACATTAACTCTATCAAGATTTGAATTCTTGATTAATCAAGAGCAAATTGAAAACAAGCATCAGATTTTTGTGCTTTCAGATTTCTATTTTCACTCTCTTTGAAACAAACTCACCTACGGCCCTTACCAGGATTCTTGGAGATAGATTGAGTCTGTTCACAGATTCTGGTTACTATTAATTCTTGATGTGTTAATGGGACAATCTCATTTCTTTCTGCGAGTTTTCCTGCTTGTCCATTGTGGTATTCAGTTGCTTGTTAACAGAACAAATAGCACAATGTCGTGCGACAATATCTTGATTTTGCTTTTATCTCTGACTCTGGGAGTGTTCCTGTGTAGGTTATGGCCAGTCAGGAACCAGTTGGTAGTTCCGGAGGGATTTCGATACAAAATAATGTAGTTCCTACAACTAGAAGGCCTCGGATTTTATTAGCTGCAAGTGGAAGCGTAGCTGAAATGAAGTTTCAGGTTTTAAGGAATTTTCTCCGTCGATGGGCAGACACTAAAACGGTCGTCACCAAGACATTTTTACAGCTTATTGATACACCATCAATGCCTGATAGTGTTTCTGTTTACGTTGATGACACTGAATGGCGCCGTTGGAAGAAATCAGAATACAAAATGTTTCATGATGTGCTTTGTGAGTGGGCTGATGTCATGGTTATCGCACCCCTGTCAACCAATACACTTGGCAAGGTACATATTTTCTAATTAGTAAACTACTGTTCACTGGGTTTTTGATTTGTGGTAAACTAGTGAAATAATTCAGGGAGCTATAATATATTTAGAAGGCTATCAATTCCATCTGGAGGTTATCGCCTCTTCCAGTTGTGGCATTTTATTAAGATCAACTTCTTACCCAAAATGCAACCCTCAGCATTTGTTCAACTTCTGACATCTTGTTAATTGCTTAAGTAGATATGGCTAGGTTGGCATTTTTGGGTGTTCTCTGGTCTTGCTCATTTATGCTTCTTAACGAATAAAAGCCTAACATACCTTCATTTTCATGTGAACTCTTTTCCCTGCTTACTTGAAAGTAGGAACTCATAGCTGAGATTTTCTTCATTGGAAACTCAACTGCTAAATTTGGTTAATGCAATTGGAAACGATCTTCATGTCAAGTTTACTTAAGCTGAGTCTAAACCTGATTATAGACTTCAACTTCCTTCCTGATTTGAGTTGCATTTGGGTAGTTAGATATAACTTGCACAACTCTTTTAATGTTTACAGTACCATCTATGTTTTGTTCAGTTCCTCCCATCTTGACCTAGAGGTTGTATAAGTCATTAATATAGTTCGGGTCTTATTGTTTCTGGAATAGTTTTTTCACAGTTTGTTAAATACTCTTGAAAAATCTTGTTTCTGTCATTCTTTTTAGGCTATTTTTGGTATCAATTATCATTCTCAATTATGAGAAATTTTCATTATTTTAAGTTATTCGGCATCTATTATTAGTTTTGTTTTTATTTAAAATAATAGAAAAATCTTCAAAATCCATAATAGACAAAAATGTCTATTATGGATTATGATGAAAATGGAATTCTCTTCATTTATGCAAATGTTTACTAGTTAAGATGTGGGTAAAATAGTCAATACACATTCTTTTATAAAAAATCATACATTTTTTTTTCTCTTTCCTCTTTTTTCACTTGCTCACTATCATTTTCTAACAATTTTTTATTTTGACATTCCAAACTTATTTTTCATTCTATAATTTATTTTTGACAAAATTCACCAAACCATTTTTCATTCTTAACCAATAATGAATTCTTGTACTCATTTCTTTTAAATAGGCATAATAGAGAATGAGAATTGTTGATACCAAAAAGAGCCTTTGTCTTCTGTTTTTTATGTAATGTACATTGCTCAATCTTATGTTGGTTCTCCTCTCTATTCTGATAGATTGCATTGGGCTTAAGTGATGACCTTTTGACATCCATTGTTGGAGCCTGGGACTTTAGTAATAAGCTGCTTGTAGTTGCACCATCAATGGATACGTCCAAGGGGGACTTTGACGATACTCTCACACAAGAGTTTCTTAGGAAGATCGAGTCGCGCGGTGTTCTTCTTGTGATGCCTCCAACCACTGATGCTTCTGGGGATAGTAGCGCTGATGCAATGGCAAAGCCTTCTTCCATCAGTGCTTCGTTGCTAGTCTCTTTGGTTTCAAATGGTTGGAAAATATTAAGCTAGTGCAAGTCTACATTGACCTGCATTATAAGCAGAGACTAGTGGCTGTTGTAACAATTTACACACTTGGGTGGGAATTAATGTTGGCATCTCACTGTTTCAGTACTTACATCAATTGAATGAAAAGATTCTTTTTTCATTATCCTACCTTGGGTATGATAAAACCCAACAAACTCCTAAACCACATGCATTTTGATGTTTATATTTTTGCCACCCTCTTTTACTCTGTGAGCAGGCTAAAGGTTCAAAAACTTAAAACTGGGTACAAGATTAGCTATCATGGGATTCCTATTTGATTAGTCCTGGAATCGTTTGATTTGACCCAGTTTACACGATTGAATTTTTATGAACTCAATGAGTGATACCAACTCTGAGTTCTGAGGTAAACAATTCTTTTATCTTTTCTTCGACACCCTGGGAGCATAAGAAATTTGTTACTGATGACCTGTATAAATATATCAGGTTCTTGAGGTTTTTGGCGTCGTTTGAGAATTTAGAGGAACACCCCCACCAAAAAGAACAATGTGGAAGTGATAAATTGTTTAAGTACAGTTTGCTTTTGAGGTCCAACCAACTCTTAATCCTTCATTTCTTCTTGGTTTGGAAGTCCTACCGATTTGTTGATTTGATACTGGCTCAAGCTGAGTTTTATGAATCAATTAATTTCTCATGGCCGTTCTCAAATTTAACAAAGTTGAGGACCCCAAGATATCCTTCCAACAATGAAATTATCCCATACAAATTCACATGTCTCACTACACAAGTGGGAAGACCAAGACCAAGAGTGGAAAATGAATCCTTTGAATGAAAAACACATTAGGGCCTGTTTGGTTACATGAGTCCGGAGATTTCAAATCTATGGAGTTATAATTTATAAAATTAGATGTTTGGTTGTGGAATGAAATTCGTGGATTCATCCTAAAAAACTATTTGATCGACGTGATTTTTGTGAATATGCAAATGTATAGCTTTTTTGAAATCTCGGATTTCACCCATTACCCATAAATCACTGATTCACGTTTTTAGTGTAAAAAGGTGAATCTCTAGATTTCATGAATCTAGAGATTTTTACAACCAAACGGGTATAACTCTCAAATTCATGAATCCGGAGATTTGAAATCTCTAGATTCATGTAACCAAACAGGCCCTTAATAAATTGTAAATTGAGACAGATATGTCCATATCTCCACATTGTTGGATTTATTTGGGGTTCCACGAGTCATGACATACAAGTGACATGTTAAGACCTCAGCATTGAAGGTTGCAGGCTTTTTAAATCTTAGGGACCTCACCACTGAGAGGTGGTACTAGAAATTTACATATAATCGTTGAATGGGTTACACAGACTTGTTCAATCTTCAGATTCTCCACCTAGATGGAGAGGAAATTTTATCTCATAAGAAATTTTAGACAGTTAAGGGAGTCTAAATCTGAGAGGAATTTTCCTCTATTTATGTTGAGAAATAAAATTTTCAAATCATATGATTGGATTTAATACCATTCACCACCATTTGGCATGAGTTTTTTTTAGGGCACCCATTTAAGTTGGACTGAAACTCTTGACTGCTCACTTAAGTGAAAAATATTACAAGCTGTCCACTTTTCATTTTTCAAAAAACCCAAGAGTTAACTTTTCCATCATTGACTGTTATGTTTTCAAATTTAAGTAGTTAACACCAAAATACCCCACATATAATCAAATTGCTAAAATGCCCTCTAGAACATTTCTCGGCCCCTCTCATTCACTTCCCTCCCATCGTCTCTCTCCACTCGCAACTCACTGACACTGACCTCCAGTAAAGACTCTTCCATCACCGAGAACAACTGGTGAAGTAGCTAGACAATCCTGATTGCCTTAAAATCTTTCCTGCGGCCCAAGTATCGACAAGATATGAGATCATCTCATCGTCATGCTTGAAACTAGGTCAAAATTGTTGCTTCCTTTTGATCTCTGGTGATCTACAATCATGATCTCTAGTTCCCCAGAGATGTGAATAGCCTCTTCAGGCACTTTTCTTCATTGCCCACCTTTGTCGTTGCAAGTGCTATGACAGTATTTGCAGGAAACTATTGCTCCGTCAGTATTTGCAGGAACTATTAATGCTCCATCAGAGGGTGAGAGTTTTCTGAGATGATGATAATGGTAAGGTTGAGGATTTTGATAAGGCTTGGGATGATGAGGAGCAATATTAACAAGGGCTTATTAGGAAGCTTTGGCGGCAGATCAAATAAGGTGTAGGTGTCAAGGAACACAACCTCATCAAATCCTCTATGTCTCCGTTTTTTATGGGCACTTGGTTGGTTTAGTGGGTTTTTGCTCTGTGATGAAATGTCATTAGTGGATTGAGATTTTCTTGGCCAGAACCTTTGACGTTTGAAACTCTATAAAACATAGCTCCACAACTGGACGGTTGGAAAGATATTTGATTTCAACTACTTACTTCTCTCTTGTTCTTCCAAATTTGATTTTAGAAACCCTAAATGTTGGATTTGATCCTACAAGATTGAACTTTGGTTCTGTATCTGGGTGAAAATTCTTAAGGTTCAATACTTAGGCACTAACATTTATTCACTTGAAGATCCAGACTTTCGACATGAATTATTTAGGGTAATCAAGTGAACAAGGAGTTTTTTTGTAACTCCTTGTGTGAAAGTCATTTTCAGATTCCCTATTTGAACTATGGATAGCTCTGGCGTGTTTACCCTTCAGTACTAGGCCTTGGAAGCAGTCTGCCCTCCCTCTACAAAAGTGTAGTGGTTGGGGCTTATATGGGACAAGACACTACCCTAGATTCTCCTTCATTCGCTTGGCTCGCCAACCTTGATATATAGCTAGGCTACCCTACCAAAGAGGGTAAGGATGAAGGGGTACTAGGCCGAGTTTGAATGTTGATATATACTCACTGTGTCTAATGTAACATGGTTGATGAGGAAGTCATGTTAGCCACCTCTTCAATTCTTCGATCTGCTGCAATTATTGGTCTAATATGCTTCGGCTCAATTAATGGCTTTGTCACCTATGACCATTTGAACTGGCAAGAAAGAAGTTGGTGTGATGGGAGGCTAAACAATATGTTAGTTAAAATTAAAGTAACAAACACAACAATAATCGATCAAGCATTCAACAAACAAACCACAATAGACACACAGGAATTTTTAATGTGGAGAAACCCGCAAAGGAAAAAACCACGGGACTGTTGTCGGAGTCCACCCAAACTTTCACTATTACCAAATGATAATTATAATGAGTATACAATTAAGATTCCATCTCTAGATAACAGTAGAGAAACACAATGTCACCACCACATCATCAAAAAAATGGAAATCTAAGAGAATGGAGAAAAATCACCAGAGAAGTTTCCCGTGAACTATGGTAGAATGATATTTTGACCGTTGGATATGAAGATCTAGGTGCCACGACCATTCCCTTCAAATTTCATCTTATTTTGGCAACGTTTCACCGTCGGATTCACTGGAGAAAACCAGAAACACTCTTCTTCTTCTTCCTCCTGTTTCCACTCTCTCTCTCTCTCTTTTTGTTTCTGTGTTTTTCTGTTTTGTGCGGCTGCTATATTGTTCAACGGAAGCAAACCTATTGCTTCGGTTCTTTTTAAAAAAAATTGGGCCCCCACTAATATAATGGGTCGGACCCAACAAATCTCCCTCCCCCTCTGTGCCCATGAGGGAGGAAACCACAACTTGACTCCTTACTTGGAATCCTTGTGTGCAAGATCCTTGCACACCTCAAACTTCTCTCGAGTAACAATCTTTGTTAGCATATCAGATGCATTCTTATCTATATGAATTTTCACAATCTTCAACAGCTCATCTTCCACCACATCATGCAACCAATGTATCTTATATCAATGTGCTTTGTGCGAGAGTGATATGTAGAGTTCATGCTCAAATCTATAGCACTCTGACTGTCACAGTATACCACATACTTGTCTTGCTTCAAACTCAATTCTTGGAGAAATCTTTTCAACCACAACATTTCTTTCCTTGCTTCAGCAATGGCTATGTATTCAACCTCAGTTGTAGACTAAGACACACATTTATGTAGTTTGGACTGCCAAGAGATAGCTCCCCCTGCAAAAGTAAAAATATACCTAGAAGTTGATGATCTACAATCAAGATCACCTGCCATGTTAGAATCACTATACCCTTCCAAGACTGGATCTGAACCTCCAAAACATAAACACAATTTGGAACTTCCTCTCAAATATCTAATGATCCATTTCACAGCTTCCCAATGATCTTTCCCTGGATTATCAAGAAACTTGCTCACAACACTAACTGCTTGTGCAATATCTGGTCTAGTGCAGACCATGGCATACATAAGACTACCAAATACAGATGAGTAAGGAATACATGACATTGCTTCTTTTTCTTGACTTGTAGATGAATATGATTGCTTACTCAGTTTAAAGTGATTGGCAAAAGGCATGCTTATAGGCTTAGCACCTTGCATGTTGAACCTTTTAAGCACCCGTTCAATATATTTTTCTTGTGACAACCATAGCTTCCTAGCCTTCCTCTCACGAACAATCTGCATGCCCAATATTTGTCAGGCTGGCCCTAAGTCCTTCATATCAAAGGACTTGAACAACTGTTCTTTCAATTTCTTAATCATATGTGCATCTTGCCCAATTATCAACATGTTATCAACGTAAAGGAGAAAAACAATAAACTTATTATCTGGAAATTTTCTAATGTATACACAAGGATATGCTTGAGTCCTCTTATATCCAATAGCCACCATCAGTGAGTCAAACTTCTTTTACCACTACCTTGGTGGGTGAAATCCCCTGGATTTCTACCCCTTTAACCTGTGGCTTCGAGACCGAGAAAATCGAGCCTCAAGTTGATGACAAATGTGGGCCATTCAAGTGGAGCCCGAAGGGTTGGAAATAGAACTCATGTTGGTGGATGACCCTTGAGTTGACTCAAGAACTCTCCTAGAGTTTAAGAGAAGAGAGAAGATTAATCTCGATGGTATAAAAAGGGTGATTTTGGAACATCTGTAGATCGGCGATGGAGAATCCGATTGATGCGAATAAGGTATCAAATAGAAGATCATCAAAAAACCTTTCCAACAAACCAAAAATCACCGAAATTGGATATTGGCTGGCCCCTCAACCAAGGCCAATAGATTGGGCCGGTTAAACGACTGGTCGACTGCCTCTCCAGTTTGGGGCAGAATCGGGTTTTTCCTCTTTAAAACCCTATTTTGAATTCCTATTCTCTCATACTCTCATTTTAGAAGGCTAGTACGAGGCTGAGGCTAAATGAGGAGGAGAAACCAAGAGAAGGAAGAGATTCTAACCATTCGGAAGCTTGCCGACACCCAAATCATAGCGAAATTGTTAGAAAAGGTGAGAATCCTCAAACCCTCTTCCTTGAGCTTGGTTTTTGAGGCGTTCTTCGCAATAAATGATAGATTTGGGTTGTTGATGCATGTTAGATCTATTGAATTCTTGTGTTTAGTTATATTTATGTTTTTCATTAATTTAGAAGTGGTTTGTGCGAATCGTTGAGAACATTTTTGCATTTTGACTCTCAGAGACGCTCCCGGGTGATTCGGAGAGCCAAATTTGGGCCTTTTTGATCTAGAACGAATTGGATCAAATTGAAGGTATCCTTAGAACCCTATTGTTGACAATTAGACATTCCCATAGTTTCGTTTCAATTTGATTTCGAATCGATGACGAAATATTGAGTTTCACCGAAACTAGATTGAGAACGGTGGGTTCGAACCTAGTTGGTAGATTAAGATTTTGTTGGGTGATGTTGGGAACTCCATTAAAACCCAATTGACTTCTAATTTATGTATGTTGGTCTTATTAGATGATTAGGTTTATTTTGATTATAATTACCAACTCGTGAGTGTGACTTTGTGGAACTTTGGAGATCTTATACTAACTAGAAAGATGAGGAAAATACTTAACCTCATCTTGCATGTTTAATTAAGTTAATTAAATTTCATTATCGATATCTTGCCTTGTTTTAGTATTTATTATCTTGTGATTATGTGTGGGACTTTGCACGAATGAAAGGTAAGAAAGTATGTTTGCTTTCATTTTCAATATTCTTTAAATGATGATATGAGAATCTGTGTGGGATTGGTTTTGAGACTTAGATTCTCTTATATCTATTAACCAACTAAGATTGTGGGTCCACCCATTACCGTAATAAACATGCATGAGTATGCATCTAGACCTAAGTACATGAATGTTAAGTGTCTAGAAGTGTTTGGCTAGGTAACCTCATGAGTACTACTATCCTTCCAGTAGGGGTATTGAAGCCGGATAATCTGTGATGTTAATGGCTGGGTCCTGAGTGTCAAGCAGGCCCACTATCATCATAGGGGGTTGCCTATAATAGATAAGGGCTCCTGGGCGCTCAAGACCGGTATCCAACCTGTGAGAGGACATGGAGAGCATCTTGTCCATTATATGTGGATGACCACTTGGTTAAGGAATGAGATCCAACAGATGACTTCTGTTGAGGATTCCATTCATAGGTGGAAAGGTATTGAATCAAAAGGGCACTAGGCATGAGGGGAGATATCCGGACCATATGTAGTATGAGACCGTATGACTTTGCACTGGGCTAGGATTATCCTTGACAGGCGCTAAATCTCATACCAAACTGTGATATAAGAGAGTGGTGACCTATACCCCAACCATGGCTTGACAGGACTTTACCCAACAACCGTGGATAACCCAATAGACGTCTCTTGTTGAGGAAGAGTGACTGTGACTGCCTAAAGGAGATTCGTGTTTAAACTTAATGCGTGTCTACCATAGAAACTTTATTTTAGAGTTAGGAGAATAATATCATAATCATTCATATATTATAACACTGTTATTATTTACATTATCAATATTCATGTTATATGTGTAATGTGGAATCTTGAGATGAATATGTGGTATGACATTGAGTTGACCTCACTGAGTTATGTTGAACTCATTCTTTTTATATGTTTATGCTTATGTTTTTTTTTTTTTTTTTTTTTTTCTATTAGAAAATACTGTAGGTTATGAGGACTCCAAGTGGAGGACTTATCACCGATACATCTTTTTGAAGGAGCAACTGAAGAATGTGTAAACTCGCATGGAGCTTTATGCTAGTGTTACGACTGTTCTTTTAGGTTGGATTCCATTAGAGAATTAGTCTAGTATAGTTTTCCGCTGCGTTGAAAATTATCTCATTTCTTTTCAAAACTTTGATGTTATATCCTTTTGATTTGAAGTAATGGATAATTGTAACCATTACTTCAATTTTGATAATTTATTACTTGAACCTGATTTATTCTTGTCCATTTAATTATCTTATATCATGTTTTGTATGAATTTGTCACTGAACCTAGATCTTGCGGTGTATCACCCCCATGGGCATTCGGGTATGACCGGATCCGACTGGGTAGGGTGTGACAGAAGTGGTATCAGAGCCCGGTTCATAGAAGTCCTAACACTATGTGATATAGGAGGGGCATCTTGAGTCATTGATCCATAATGACTCTACCTTATAGAAGTGAATAACAGGCTCAACATGAACTTAGAAAATTTATTATAATGTTGCATAATAAATCAACTTGAATAAGATAAATAAGTATGTGAAACACAAAGTCACGAATGCTATTAATTAAACAAAAGCATAATGCATAATAAAGTATATGAAATATTAAAGTGCATAACTGATAAAATATTTAGGTTCTAAAATATTACAACCCAATATCAAGTGAAAGAGCGTAGACAAACACGCATAATAAAATGCGTGTTTGAAACATAATAAAGCCGAATGAAGTAACCCGGGGCATCTGCGATAGTAGAAAGGTAGAGCAAGATTGCTATTGCTTGGGTGGAGGCGGAGGCATTTCGGATGAAGGAAGTTCTCCTAATGTTTCTCCCTCAATTTCTTTGTATTAGTGAGATCCACCCTGAAGTGTCTAAAGATATGAGTCAAGAGACGCATGTACCCAAGGTTGGATATCTCGAGGTGTTGCATGGTGAATGGTATGTGTAAGATCAATGGGATACCCCGCATATAAAGCGAAGATTGTATGTGGGGAAAGTTTACATTTAATTTCGTGGAGAAGATGTCGTCAAATCTCGCATTCAAGCGTCGTTCGTGGTTAGATTTGAGCTAGAAGTGTAGAAGAACTCACCCCCAAAGCAAGAGAGAGGGTGAGAGAAGGTGAAAAAGGTTGAAAAAACTCGAAAAAGTATTTTTGGGGCTGTGTGGGCGTGCGCAGTGCACGATGCAGCGTAGACGGCTGCGCCTCGCGGAGGAAGGTTTTCAAAAAAAAAAAAAAAAAAATTTGTTTGCTGCTTTGGTAGGTCTCTGAATTCCTACCGGATGGGTGGCCGGTTGAGTCAACCGACCGGCACAACCCCCCTGGGTATTTAAAAGAAATGAAACAACTGAAAATTATATATATTTTTTCAACCAAAAATAAACTTTTTTTTTTGGCCTCTGATTTTAGAAATCCTCATCCCCTTGGAGAAAAAAAAAAAAAGAAAAAAAATTGGAATTTTTTTCGGGATCCTTTAAGTGCTTCCATTGGTTTGCTTGCTTATATTCAATTCAATTTTTTTGGTTTGCTGAAGTTGATACAAGAGATGGATGTATTGGACTTGTGCACTTGTGAAGTTGGACATGAAGGACTTTAGTGCAATCTTTGGCATGTATTGACTAACAACTCACAAGGTAGTCATCTCATGTTTTAAGGAGAAAGTTTGATTTCATCCCGTTGACGGCCCTGCTTTCGAGTTCCAAGGTGATTTGGGAAAACATCATGGAGAAGACTATAATGGCGGCACTTCAAGCGAAGGAACTAGTGGGGGTGCTAAACTATTGGCTTCCATAAAAGAAAAGAAGGAAGTGACGTTCATTGAAGACCTTGAAGTAGTGAAGAACTCCAAGGATGTTTTCTAATGAATTAACCGGAATACCCCCAGAAAGAGAGTTGGAAGTTGCCATTGAACTAGTACTCGGAGTTGCACCCGTATCGAAAGCACCATACAGGATGGCTGTAATATCCAGCCCTATTCTAACCCTGACCCTAACCCAGATCCACTGTTGTTTTTAGGTCCGAAGACCCGAAGCGGTGGTAGAAGAGACTTATGGACCCTTTTGATTGATAATTATGAGTCGGAGACCGAGCCCATGGACATTGACGATGATACCCCTTACTTGAGTACTTTGTCGGTGTTTAATGAAAGTCTGCGCATCAGAGAAGAATGATTTAGTTGAAGTACCTAATGACCTCCCGTGCACAATCCGAAGGTATTCCCCGAAACTAAACTTCTTGATTGAATTGTAGAAGAAAACCCCACTCAATTTGACCTTGTATAGCCCTTCAAAACCCTGTGTGAAGTTGCTGAACTAAACCTGACTTTTCTGTTGATATTATTTTGGTCGATCCTCTTTGGTCGATGCCATCGACCAAGGACCATCAACCAAAGTTTCTCAGTCAGCCAAGTTGATGATTCTTTGGAATATTCCCTATTCTATTTACACTAGCCTTGTGTTTTGAACCCTATTGCAATCATTTTCACTCCTGAGAATGTGGGGGGAGCTTCCCAAAGCAACTCCTAGGCATTTGTGAAGGATACTCCACCAAAACTCATTGTTAATCATTGTTTCTTGTCTCCATCTACAACTACAAGGTATGATTCATCATTCCACTCTTTATTCTATCTTTTTCTATTCTTTTCTATCCCTCTCTTGCTGTTGAGACCTTGGAGATGGTGCCGCAACCTTGCAACCATCACTCCAAGTGTCCAGTCTTGCTTAACCTATGATTCTCTTACCTATCTATTAATGCTATGCCCCCATTTCAAGCCTAGCATATACATTCCTTGATTTTCCTCTTAACAACATGCCATTTTGTACAAAACTAAGGTATATAGTATGCTATGTACATGTTTATCACTAGCATATGATTCTAATCGAATTTCTATAAGTTCCCTTAGCTAATGCATGCCTTTTCAATGTCAATACAATCAATTTCAATTCATGCTATGATGCTTGTCTCTTGAACTTAGTAGCTCAATTTGGGGCTTTCTATTTAGACCATTGGATTATGTTAATTCATTGATTGTAGTGTTCTTATACTGTTCTTAAGCATTCCTCCAAGTTCCGGATTGATCCGAACCCCGAAAAACCAATTTCTGATCAAAACCCCCAAAATCCACTATTCTGTCCCGAAGATGTTTTGGTCGATCCTCTTTGGTCGATGCCATCGACCAAAGACCATCGACCAAAGTTGTTGGTGACAGCAATCTTAGCCAGTTTTGACCCGTTTAACATCCGATCTTCCCAATTCCTTCTCTAACTTATTACTGATGTTTGTTTAGGGTCTTAACAATACTTTTGGAGCATTTCTTGGTAATTCTCAATTCATCATCAACTCAACCTAAGGTAAGGATGGTTATCTCCATAAACATATAGGTCATAAACTTATGATTTGTGCTTATACTTAAAGAACATAGTCTCTTAATTGCTTTTAATTATTATAGGACTGTTATACATGTTTTAGGACAGTAGTATTATGATTCATATACTCTTGTCATATTAATTTATTATTCTTGTTACTTGTGTTCATGATGGATCATTTCAATATTATGATTTAACTTTTATCATGAAGATTGTATTGAATGCATGAGAAATGATGAACTTGAATATGTGATTGCCTAAGTATAACTTGGGATTGGGGAGTGTCCTATTGACGCTTCTGTCCTTGGGCATTGGAGGGAATAGTATGGGATGTTCTTTGAAGGTGCCTATCGACACTTTCCCTGGTTATTGGATGACATACATAGGATGGTCTAGTTGTGTGGCTAGGACTTGTCCTTGTCGTGTCAAACTAGAATCGAAAGGGCATTGAGACCGAACGACCCGTGGTAGTGTATGGTTTGATGGGCGCTCAAGACCGGTAACCAACCCGGTAGGGAACATAAACCATGTTACGGATATCCAAAAGGGGCCATTTATTGGTAGGGTTGCAAATAGCTAGACTTGGGCTCACGGGCGCTCATGACCGGTAACCAATCCGTGAGAGGACGTGAGAGCTTCCAGTTTACTATTTGTGGATGACCAATAGGGTTGATGAGTCTGTAATCTAGGATTACGCTGACTCTAGTGTGAAGGATGCCGGAAAGGATCGCCAGGGGCGAGGAATGGATGTATCTGGATTTGACTTGATACGACTGAGTAGATGACTTGCATTGGGCTAGGCTTTACAGTGACATGCGCCAATACTTATACCAAACGGTGATGTGAGAGAGCGGTGACCGAATCCCCTATCATGGTTTGAGAGGACTTTACCCAATTACCATGGCATTCCCAAGATACAGAATGGGTCGAGGGAGAGTGACTGACAACCCAAAGAAGTATGGTGCTATGACTTAAAGCATGTCTACCATAGAGACTAGCATTCATAGAGTTAGAATCATATTTGCATCATATGTTTCATATCACATTGCATTATGTTATGTTTTGTATATGTGTGATTTTAAATTATGGAATAACTACCTTGCTGAGTTCTTCAAACTCATTCCTTTTGTGCAAATGTTGCTAGATTATCCTGCAGGTATCAAAGACTCTGATGGCACCTTCTTCGAGACAGACTTTGATCCCGCATACTACCCTCCGGGTGGTAGCTTCAGTGAAGATCAGAGTTTTGGTGCCGAAGAGGATTACTCTTCGTACTAGGGTTAACCCCATGATAGTGCAGGAGCAGCAGAGCTGGGTTTTCTTCATCCACACCTATGAGGAGACGATTATTAGGATAGAAGAAACCCTAGTCTAGTGCCCCATTTCCCTGGTTTATTATGGAACAACTGGATATGTAATTAACTTTCTTTGGATTATCTTTTGAAACATGAGATTGTAATTAACTAGATTATTAATACATTTCCGCTGCTTTGAAAGAGTGATTTCCACTTATTCTCTCATCCTTATGATTACACTTATACATTGATATTATCTATTTCCGCACTCTGATTAATTGAATCTTATCTTATTCATGATATCTATTATTAGTTGTTTTTACCTTGATTATTATTGTTCATGATTGTGTTATCGCGTATGTGGGAGGCATGGTCCCTTGATTCTTGATCCTTGGACTGTGGATCACATTCCCCGGTATGCCAGATAGGGTACCGGCTGGGTGGATGTGACAATGGCACCAATGGAGTTGAAGGAACTTCAGGGTCAACTAAAAGAGTTACTAGGGAGAGGTTTCATCCAACCTAGTGTATCTCCTAGAGGAGCTCCGGTGTTGTTGTGAAGAAGAAGGATAGAAGTATGAGGATGTGTATCGACTATAGAGAGTTGAACAAGCTTATTATCAAGAATAGATATCCTCTACCTGGGATTTGATGATTTGTTTGACTGATCGAAGGGAGCCTTGATGGTCTCTAAAATTGACTTGCAACTGGGATTTGTAAGGCCGAATGGCATCACTTGGACACCTGACTAATGCACCAGCCGCTTTCATGGATTTGATGAAGAGGATATTTCTTGATGTCTTAGACAAGTTTATCATAGTTGTATTGATGACATCTTGATTTATTTTAAGGGTGAGGAGGAGCATGTTGAACACTTGAGGTTTACTTTGCAAAGGTCAAGAGAACATAAGTTGTATGCAAAGTTTTCCAAGTGTGAGTTTTGGTTTTCACAAGTAATGTTCTTGGGTTTTGCTGTATCTGTGGATGGACTCAAAGTGGATCCAGATAAGGTCAAGGTAATGGCGGATTGAGATCAACCTAAGTCGGTTACCGAAATTAGAAGTTCTTGAGACTTGCTAGATACTATAGGAGGTTAATGGAAAAACTTCACTAGGTTATCCGCCCTGATGACAAGGTTGACGAAGAAAGGTATGAAGTTCGTGTGGAGTGAATAATGTGAAAAGAACTTCCAAGAGTTGAAGAAGAGATTAACCAATGCACCGGTTTTGACTGTACCTGATAACCCTAGAGGCTTGACTGTTTACTCTGATGCATCGAAGATCGGCCTTGGTTATGTTTTGATGCAACACAGGAAACTGGTAGCTTATGCATCATGGAAACTCAAGGATTATGAACACAATTATCCCACTCATGATCATGAGTTGGCTGCAGTGGTTTTTGTTTTGAAGATATGGTGCCACTATCTTTATGGAGAGAAGATAGCTATTTTCACCGACCATAGATTTTGAAATACTTCTTCACCCAGAAGGAGTTGAGTATGAGATAACATCGGTGGTTGGAGCTAGTAAAGGACTACGATTGTGATATCCAGTACCATCCAAGTAAAGTAAATGTAGTAGCCGATGCCTTGAGTAGGAAGAGCACCCAAGGAGTGACTGATCTTAATGTTATTAGAAAGCCTTTGCTGAACTCTATTATGAAGTAGGAGTTGGTGATTGTGCTGGAAGGTTCTGAGGTAATCCTTGCCACTTTGACAGTAAGACCTACCCTAAGAACAGGATCATTACCTTGCAGCCTTCAGATCCATTGTTGCAAGAGAAGCTAGAGAAGATTTCAATAGATTCTTAAGAGGTGATTGATTTTTCTTTATCCTCCGATAGTGCTTTAGTGTACAGAGGAAGAATATGTGTACCGGTGGATGAAGATCTTAGAAAAGAGATTTTGGGAGAGACTGCAAAAGCTTTAGGTACCCAGTTGAGTTTGAGTACAGCTCATCATCCCCAAACGGATGGGTAATCAGAAAGAACCATTCAAATCTTGGAAGACATGCTTTGTGCTTGTGTAGTTGACATGAGTGGAGGTTGGGATGAAGCTAGAGAACAAAGAGTTTTTGGCCATAAGTTGATAGAAGCCACTGAAGCTATGGTTGACTTGATTAGAGAAAGAATCAAGATAGCTTAGTCCAGGCAGAAGTTTTATATAGATAAAAGAAGCATAGACCTTGAATTTTGAGTAGGCAAAATGATTTTCTGAAATCCTCACCAATGAGAGGTGTGATGAGGTTCAACATCAAGGGGAAGCTTAGTCCAAGATATGTTAGTCCTTTAGTGATTATAGAGAAGTTGGACCAGTTGTATATCGGTTGGCACTCCCTTGGTATCAGACCCGATTCGGAAGGGTATTGAGACCGAACGACCCGTGGTAGCAATGGGGATTCACGGGCACTCAAGACCGGTGAGTTATATCCGTGAGAGGACGGGAATCACATTGTGGGGGCCATTTATTGGAGGGTTGCATATGGCTAGACTTGGGCTCATGGGCGCTCGAGACCGGTGAGTTATATCCGTGAGAGGATATGAGAGCTTCCCGTTTACCATATGTGGATAACCAATAGGGTTGATGAGTCCGGTGAGTAATATCCGTGACTCTAGTGTGAAGGATACCAGAAAGGATCCCGAGAGGGGAGGAATGGAAGTATCTGGAACTGACTTGATGTAACTAAGTAGATGACTTGCATTGGGCTAGGCTTTTCCCTGACATGCGCTTGTACTTATGCCAAATGGTTGTGAGAGAGTGTGTTGACTTAACCCCCTACCATGGTTTGTCCGAGAGGGATGCCCGGACCCACTACCAACAGGAGCTGTATGCGTGACCTACCCAAAGAAGTACGGTGCTATGACTTAAAGCATGTCTGCCATAGAGACCAGCATACATAGAGTTAGATGCATACATACATTACTTGTTTCATACTGCATTGCATCATGTTATGTTTTGCCACATGTTATCTATGATGTTATGGATTAACTACCCTTTGCGAGTTTCTTCGAAACTCATTCCTGTTGTATATTTCTTTTTGTTAGATTATCCTGCAGGTACAGAATACAATGACGAGCAGTACAACAAAGCACAAGCTGATGAAGCGTATTACACGCAAAGTGCTGGCAACGATCAAGATTACTTTGATGATCCCCCGGCGGATCAAGCTGCGTACTACTTTTGAGAACGGCATTGAGTTAGAACGGATTCAGTGGATTGATGAAGTCCATACTTGTGAAGACATTATCTATAAACTCGAAGACGCTTGATCTTAGTTTATTTATTAGCACATTTGTTTCAGTTGTAACCCCTTTTTGATTTTTATACTACGTTCCGCTATTTTGGTAAAGTGAGTTTCCGCCTCACTTCACCCCTTTTTGATATCATTGGATATCTGGTATCTTTCCGCACTCTGATTATTTTGATTGTTCATTTCTTGTTTTGAACCTTGTTTATAATATTAAACCTTGATTTATTATGTTCATGATTATGTTATTGCATATGTGGGAGGATGATTTCCTCGATACTTGATCTTAGGGGCTGTGGATCACACTCTCGGGTATGCCAGTTAGGGTACCGGCTGGGAGGATGTGACAGAAGGCTGTTGTAGTTATTACTTCAAGATATGCCTGCCACTTATTCAGAATTGGTACAATGATGACAAAAGCAAGTAGAAGTGATTGAAATACTTGATGCACGTCAGGGGGAGGCTAAGGCTTTGAGTAAAGAACCAAAGGCTCCCGAAAGGAGTCAGAAGCCAAAGCTTCCTAATCCTGATCGGGCAAGATGAACATGTTTGGTCTGGAGGCGGCGCTCTCACGATCAAGGTGAATACACACCACTAAATGCTCCACGATCGGAAATCTTGATGCAAATCAAGAATCAGGACATTTTGAAATGGCCACCAAAGATGATAGCAAAACCAGGAGAGAAGAATATGGAGAAGTATTGCCATTTTCATAAAGATTATGGACATTACACAAACGAGTGTAGACACCTAAAGGTTGACATCGAAAGGTTGATAAACCAGGGGCACTTGGCTAGTTTTGTGAAAGGTCGAGAAAACAAGCAGAGGATGACCGTCAAAAAAAGGGAGCGTTCAGGAAGCAGAGATTGTCGGGTTGAAGTTCTCAAGTCAAAAAAGGGGAAAGAGGTGGTCGGTCCCAAGCGGTCTCCTATTCTTACCATATTTGGTGGTCCCGAACCCGAATCCCTCAGAAAGCTGAAAGCAAGGTCCAAGTTCATTGGATCGAGAGAGTCCTAGAAACGGAAGAAATTAGAAGAGAACCCCATCACGTTCGGGGAAGAGGATGAGAGGGGTGTATGTACACCTCATGATGATGCGATAGTAATCAAAGTTGAAATTGGACGTCGAGAGGTGCACAGAGTCTTGGTCGACACAGGATCCTCGGCAGATCTTCTGTCTTACGAGGCTTACCAAAAACTGAAGGTTGAAGAAGATTTAATGAATCCATCCACAACGCATCTCTATGGATTTGTTGGTTCGTCAGCTGTTGCCGAAGGATCGGTTCAATGGATCTTTCGGTGGGAAATTTCCCCAAAGAAGCAACTATTCGGGTAAATTTCCTAGTTGTTTGGGAACTTCTGGCTTATAATATTATTCTTGGCAGGCCTTCCCTAACGAGGTTAGTCACCATAGTCTCACCAAAGCATATGAAGATAAAATTCCCAAGCGATAAAGGAATCGGCCAGGTAACTTCCGATCGGAGACATTCCCGACAGTGCTACGTTGCATATCTCAAAGATAAGGTTGGACCCCAGAAGGCCACAGCCTTACCAATTGAGGTAAAGGATGATCGGGATGAGGACACCATGCAAAGGCCCGAACCCGTGGAGAAATTGAAGCGAATTCCTCTGCAATCGGAAAATAAAAAAAAACAACCTATATTTGATCCGAGCAACTAGAATATTTTTCAAGGAAGAATTAAAGACTTTCCTTCGGGAAAACATTGACATGTTTGCTTGGTTAGCTAATGAAATGCCAAGTATTCATCGAGCGGTAGCCGAACACAAGCTCTGGATCAACCCGAATACTAAACTAGTAATTTAGAGGAGACAAATTATAAGGATCAGGTTTCATTGAAGCTATAGAGTGCCCGATGTGGCTGGCCAACATCATAATGGTAAAGAAGTCGAATGGGAAATGGAGAATGTGTATCGATTACATAGATCTCAACAAGGCTTGCCTGAAGGACTGTCATCCGCTACCTCTAATAGATCTTTTGATCGATGCAACTACGGGTTATGAAACGTTAAGCTTTATGGATGCTTATTTGGGTTACAATCAAATTCTGATGAACAAAGAGGATGAGAAGTTCACGGCCTTCATGACAGATTGGGAAAGTTTTTACTACAAAGTCATGCTGTTCGGGTTAAAGAATACGGGGGCTACCTACCAAAGGGTAGTAAACAAGATCTTTAAGGACTTTATCGGGAAAAATATGGAGGCATATGTAGATGATATGCTGGTAAAAAGTCTTAAGCGTTCAGGGAAAATCATGGATCTCGAAGAAGAATTTTCCATCTTAAGAAAGTACCATATGAAGCTGAATCCCGAGAAATGCGCCTTCGGGGTATCTTCGGGCAAATTCCTAAAGTTTATGGTTTCCCAAAGAGGGATCGAAGCAAACTTGATCAAGATACAAGCCTTGATAAACATGGAGCCTCTAAAGACCGTTCGAGATGGGCAATGCCTAATGGGACGAATCGCCACATTAAACCGATTCATCTCACAGTAAGGAGAAAGATGCCTCCCTTTCTTCGAAGCCTTAAGAGATTTAAGGAGGAGTAAAGAAGCTCGATGGATGGACGAATGCCAAAAGGCATTCGAGGAACTAAAGATCAGGTTCGGGAAACCACCCTTGCACTCATGACTAGAGAAAGGAGAAACCTTAAGGTATATCTAGCATCTTCACATTTGGTCATAAGTGCAGTCCTCGAAGGGAAAAAGAAAAAAAGAAATGGTCCATTTATTATGTTAGCCATGTACTCTTGGATGCAGAGACAAAATATTTAGCGATCGAGAAGCAGGCTCTGGTACTTATGATAGCGGCTCGAAAGCTCAGACCATACTTCTAGGCGCATGCAATTGAGGTATTGACCAATTTTCCTCTCAAAAAAGTTTTGTTTAAACCCAATTTATCTAGAAAAATGGTCACATGATCGGTAGAGTTGGGAGAATTCCAAGTGGACTTCAAACTCCGAACTGCCATAAAAGCACAGGCCTTGGCAGATTTTATACTAGAGTCTACGACCCCGATTGAAGAAGAAAATGAGCCTACTCTCCTTAGCATGTGGCATATCTATGTCGACGGTTTGAGCAATAAATATGAATCGGGAGCAGGGGTCTTATTAAAGAGTCCAGGGGGCTTCCTTATTCGGTATGCTTTGCGGGGGTTCGAGGCTAGTAACAATGAAGCAGAATATGAGGCCTTCATTGCTGGCCTTCGACTAGATAAAGCTCTAGCGATCATGGAAATGATTATATACAGTGATTCTCAGCTCATAGTCAACCAAGTGGAAGGAGAGTATGGGATAAAAGAGCCTCAACTACAGAAGTATCAAGAGCTAATCCAAACCCTCTGAATGGAATTTAAAGATGTCAAAATATGTTAGATCCCAAGGAAAGAGAATACTCTGGCAGAGGAACTTTCCAGACTGGCTAATGTTAAGGAATAGAGCTTGGAACCCTCGGTCAACCGAAGGTCCTTTGCTGGACCATTACTCAGATGCATTAGACTAGAAGGGTCAAAGATTGCTTTAGCAGAAGTTCACGAAGGAATCTGCAGAGCACATATGGGCGATCAGGCATTAGCACATAAGATCCTTTGACACAGGTTATATTGGCCCAAAGTACAAGAGGATGCCATGGAGTATGTTCGGCATTGCAATCAATGTCAAAATCATTTGACTGTGCCAAAACTGCCTGCCACTACCCTAACGTCAATTCTCAACCCGATTCCATTTGCAATGTGGGGAATTGACTTAGTGGGAAAGTTCCCAAAGGCATCGGGAGGAAGAGAGTACCTGATTGTAGCAGTCGATTACTTCACCAAATGGGTCGAAGCAACTCCTTTAGCTTCTATCATAGAGAAAAAGATGGAAAAGTTTGTGCTGGAGTCAATCATCCACGGGTTCGGGATTCCAAAGATTCTTGTAACCGATCATTGAATGCAATTCAATAATCCACAGTTCGAGCTCTTCTGCAACACTTACATGATTGACCACTGCATGTCATTAGTGGCATATCCTCAGAACAATGGCTAGGGGGAGGTAATGAACCAAACACTGTTAGATGGAATGATGAAAAGGCTCGAAGCCAACAAAGCTCTGTGGGTCGAAGAATTGCAAAATGTCCTTTGGGCATATCGGACCACAATTCGGACGCCCACTGGAGAGACTCCATTCAAATTAGCATATGGACTGAAGCTTTAGCACCGGTCGAGGTGATAGCAAGGACCCTGTGGGAGAGAGAATTTGAAGATAAAGCGAACGAATAAGGCTTGCTAGATAGCATCTCACTTTAATGCCCGAGTAAAGCATCGACAATTTCAAACAGGAGATTTAATTCTAAGGAACACTCTAGCATCAGAACCGCATCATGGGAAGGACCATACATGGTTGTCAAACAGATAGCTTCGGGCTTACAAGTTAAAGCACTTGACAGCTGAGTGCGAACTTGACCGGTCATGGAATGCAAGACATCTAAAGAAATATTATCCTTAGCAATTCGATTTCATTTAATTTGATGTAGAAGATCTACAATTATTTAATGCAATTTCTAAATTCGACTACCAAATCTTTTGATTGGGGGCAATATGTCATATAAGAACATGATGAATGATGTTTAGAATCAAAAGGCTTCGGGTAACTCCGAATGAAACCTTCGAACGCCTAAAAACAATTCTAAGGAATTTATTAGGTAAAAGGCTTCGCGTAACATGCATTGAGACCTTCAAACTCCTAGAAAAATTCTGAGGATTTTTACAGATAAAAAGCTTCTATTAGTACCGAATGAGACCTTTGAACGCCTAGAAAAAATTTTGAGGAATTTTACAGGTAAAACGCTTCGATTAGTACCGAATGAGACCTTCAAACGCCTAGAAAAAATTCTAAAGAATTTTCCAGGTAAAAGGCTTCGGGTAACACCGAATGAGACCTTCGAACGCCTAGAAAAAATTCTATGGAATTTTACAGGTAAAAGGCTTCGATTAGTATCGAATGAGACCTTCGAAAGCCTAAAAAAAATTCTAAGGAATTTTACAGGTAAAAGGTTTGGTTAATACCGAATAAGACCTTCGAATGCCTAGTAAAAATTCTAAGGAATTTTACCGGTGAAAGGCTTCGGGTAATACCGAACCGAATGGGACCTTCGAATGCCTAGAAAAAATTCTAAGGAATTTATTAGGTAAAACGTTTCGGGTTAAACCGAATGAGACCTTCGAATGCCTAGAAAAATTTCTCAGGATTTATTAGGTGAAAGGCTTCGAGAAGAACCGAATGAGACCTTCGAATGCCTAGAAAAGAATTCACGAAAGCTACAAAAGCACTTATCACACTCGGGCAATGCTAGGATGACCAAGTAAAAAGTTCTTTAATAAGTTCTTTTTACACTACGAGGGGCCATAAGGGGCCAACCTTTACGAAGTTAAAGACTTCTGTATCTTAATCACAGGATGCAAAGACGAATGTCATCTACACTAGTTTCTTCGGTCGGTATGAGACACTTCTGTACCTCAATCATAAGATGCTTGGTTCGGGCAGAAGTGTCTATCTTGGAGGACGAATTAAGAGTTTGGAAAGCTCCCACCTACAAAAGGTAAGAAGAACGAAGAACGGAGGAACGATAAACTCTAGGTTTTATCCATACCCTTCGTCTAGCACATAAACCTCATCCTCGGCGGCTACGAAGAATTCCGTAAGCTCCCACCAATTGAAGGTAAGAAGAATGAAGAACGTGAGGAACGACAACTCTAGGCCTTGTCCTTTGTGACCCCTTCAATTGAAGTGGAAGACTGATCCTTAGAAATATTGGCGTTCGGGACGGTTTCTTCCTCAATCAGGGACAAGGGTGGAGAATCGTCAAGATAAAGCTCTAGATCTGGATCGGGAATAGGCTGATCCACCAAGTCTTGGCCCAATCGGGAAAGGGAAGTTGAAAATTTTCAAAAACTTCGAGATGACAATGTTTCTAATGAGGAGCCGTGTCGAAATTCGGATCTCTCTTCAAAATCGATTTCCAAACCTCGTTTTGACCATCTATTGAAAATATTCAACAAGTCATAGAAAGGCTGACTGTTTAAGTACTTGAAGATACAAGCCTTCCGAGTCTCGACAGGAACATGTTCGGGTTTAGAAGGAACCGGCCGATTCTGAAGTGCAATAATCTTCGCTTCAGACTCCTACAGTTCCCCAGAGAGCTTCACAATTTTCCGTTTGAAACTAAGGATACTCCTCTTGCCAACATCTAGATCCATGGAAAGGCTCTCGATCTTGGTGTACTTAACCTTGGCCTCTTCCCAGAGTCGGTCTCGAAGGTGCTCAATGTCGGCGTCCTTAACCTTGGCTTCTGCCCGAAGGCTGAATAGATAAGAGTTCATTCTCCCGATCCGAAAAGCTGACTCCACTTGTTTGTGGAAATTATTAGCAGTACTCCTGCAATATTGAAAAAGTCATTTGAGAATCAAAAGGACTTTATGATGAAGAAAGATATAAAATCAAAGGATTTTCTGCGGGAACAAAATTAAAAGCTTTACTTTCTGCGGGCATTTGGGCAAAAGTGCACCATTCTAGCACTTTGTTGAAATTGCCTATCACAAAGTCGGACCTTTTCAACCTCCAGGAAGGCTTACACACTTCATCATCGGGAATCGAACGCCTTTTTTGTGAAACAACGCCTTCAGCCTCTCGATTCCTCTTCATCGAAGAGGAAGTAGGACATGCAACCGTAATTGACACCCTCGGGATCTAAGCTTCTTTAGAGGATGGAGTCATGCCCTCCCGAACGGAGTCAAGATTATATTTTGGAGTCACTGTAAAAGAGGTAAAGGCATTATCAAACAAGATCCTAGGGCATTCGGGACAATTAGAAAAAGACACTCCAGTTCTCTTTGAAGCTCCTGGAATATTTGTTGGCTTACAAGGGATGGGATTCCTACACCCAACAATGACTGTCTCATTTACTATCGGGCAATCTAAATGGTTAAAAATACCTATGCCCTCAGGTAGAAAAATGACAAAACCATTGTTTTGAAACCAGGAAGTTGTTACGAAGAAGAAACAAGATTAACGAAAGAAAAAGAAACTTACTTCCGCAAACCTTCAGCCACTGGTGATCAGGTCTCTTGAATGTCTGCAAGTCTTCAACCACATATGTAGAAAAGCTCTAGAACTTTGAACACTGATGAAGTCACAAAATGATGAAACAGAAGTTGAAGATTAAGAAATAGGTTTAAATAACCTCAAGAGATGAAACATGGAAACATGATCCAATCAAATCAAGGGCAGAGGATGAGTGATGGTTCAAATTCCAATCATCCAATCAAAGATCAACGATTAGCAAATAATGACCCTTCGGATTTGGCAAAAGGAGAAATTAAATATGTTATATCCGCCCACGTGGAAGTTCCGGCGCCTGCCATAAGGATGTGCAGCTCGAGAACTGATATGCGATGCGACGTTTGAGTTTCCTAGGGAAGCCTACCCGAACGCACCGCTCAGGAAACCAAAGGTGCGAGGATGGATCGATGCGTGAGCGTCCGAATTGCATCCTAACAAAGCATCGGCCAACCCGAATGAGATTTCTAGTAGTAGCCTTCGAGAAAACCAATAGTAACATTCAGGAAAACACAAGGCTTATCCAAACAAGGCTTCCAAGAATAAGGTGTCGAGCACCATCGGATGAATTTGAGAAGGAATTCCAAAAATTTTTCCATAAGTACCGATGTCATGCTATTAAAGGGATTGGGGATTTCGTCGATGATGGGTTCAAAAGCCTGGTCATCGGAAGCTTAGTTCAAGACGTTCGGTTAAGCAAAGCAACATTCTCCAAAAGCTTATGAATTCCGTTGGAGAAGATGAATTCTATGGAATTCCCTTAAGTATGTATACGACTGGGCGTCGGGGGCGTCAACCCAAATGAGTCCTCCGAAAGCTTATGAATTCTGAAAAATACTTGTGTTTATGATGAGATATAGGGAGTACGCACCCGAACGAGTCTACCAAAAGCTTATGGGTATCTTCTAAGTTGATTATGCTCGGGATTACGATATTCAGGGAAAGGAATCTTAGAAGGAAGAAAGCTTCATTAGCATAAGGACCAAAAAGGGAGGGCCGACCCTTACAAAAAAAAAAAAAAACACAAGTACATCTTACTGAAAAATGACTACAATTCGGCAAGGTGATCGGGGATTTGGTCGATGATAGGTTCAGGAGTCTGGTCTTCGGGAGCTTGAGTTTGGACGTTCGGCTGGGCAAAGTTCTCCTCCATACCTTCTCGTTCGGGAGTCATAGGAGGTTCATCACTGAGATACCCTTCAATGTTTAGATTGCTAGGAGCAGGATTATCCTTCTCCACCACCCAACTCGGGGTAGGCTACTGCAATTCCTCAAAAATTTCTTCATAAATCAAGTCCTTATGCTCCTCAATCGGGAAAGCAGGGTCCACTGCCAGAACGCTCTTCCAAACTTCATTGATGCCTGCTTGATAAGCTACCAAGTTATAAAGATTGAGCAGGTGACTGAACGGCTTACTATTCAAATATTTATTAACGCAAGCCTTCAGAATCTCTGAAGTCAAACTTTTGGGACCCTTGGGAGCAGCAGCCTCCAGTTTCTCCTCTAGCTCTATCTTTTCCCGAATGAGGTCACTAAGACTCTAATGTCGAGACGACAATCCTCAGCTGTCCCAGCTCCTTCTCCATCTCTTCCATTCGAGACTTAGGCACCAAAAGTTCCCCGGCCGAAGTACGGAGTCAAGCACTCTGCTCTGTCAATTTGGAGACCTCCTCCTTCTTGGTCTTTGCCAAGGCATCGCTGCTTAGCCCGAGCACTAGACGACCAACCCTTAGATTTGCTTCCATATCATGATGGAAGTGCTTTGTAAGGACCCTGCATTCAAAGAACGGTCGGGAATTAGATAACAGGAGAAAATAGAAAAGTACCCAAGGCCTGAGTTCAAGACAAACAAGATGTTGGAATTCACCAATTCCTCGTCAGGCATGGAATCTAGGGCCTTTCGATCACTTGGAGCCCGAGTGTTGACAGCCCAGTTGATCGATTTCTTTGTATCTTAGGAAAGCGGCTTGCTCACTTTCCACTTGGGGATGTAGATGTCCCCTTGGTCTATCTTGCTCCTTTTTGAAGCAGCATCATCCACCAGCTCCTGTTTCCTCTGAACAAGAGCAGTATCATCATGGGTTGACTCGATGATGTCCACCGGCTCCTTACCCTTGGCAGCATGATCTTGCCTTATTAAAGCCCCTTCGGGGCAGCAGCAGCAGAGGCCACTCTTTGGTTCGGAGAACTCTCGGGAATGGCCTTGTCTTTCCCCTTTTGGGGAACCCTTTCTTCAGAGGCAGCAAACTTCTGCTGAGCCAAGGCCTTGACCGCACTAGGGTTGAATTTGGGAGGCACTGCAAGAAAGAGAAGAGTTACAATTTTTACAGGAATAACAAAAGAATGCAGAATAAAAAGGGAATCGGGCACTCACCATGGGCCAAGCCCTAGTAGCAGAGGATTGCTTCATACTCTATTTTAATGGCGTATCCATGAATTTCCAGACGGGAAGGAATGGATTTTATGGCCCGAACCGCCTCTTTCTAGGTATCAGAAAGAAAAGAAGTGCGATTGATACTAGTAAAGGAGATCGGGTTGCTCCACGCGATCGGGAAGTCCATATCGGATTCGGGAGCTCGAAAAAAGATGAATCGGTGGTGCCATCCTTTGTGGTTTGAAGGACATGTACCTTCGGCAAAGATTCCTCCTTGCCATTTTAAATCACCCTTTGGGCATTTGGAGAAGAACACCCATTCGGGAGGGTTTGACTTACTCAAACAATAAAAATGACAAAAGACAAACAATGATGGGGTTATCCCAAGTTCATGACAGAGCCCCAAGAAACCAACGATATGCCTCCAGATGATCAACAGGAGCATACCACGACAAATCTCCCAATGGTCAAGGATTTTAGCGAATAAAGAAGAATAAAGGGGAACTGGACCCCACTCTTGAGGGACTCAATGTAAACAGAGAACTTCCCAGGAGGATTGGAGTTAACTCTTTTGTTCGGGTTTAGGACACGAAGAACATAAGAGAACGGAATCGAATATCATAATAGAGTCCATCAAGTTATGATGGACGAACCTTGGATACATAGTACGAAGGACTAGTGGAAGGCCTTTTTGACGGTCAAGAACTCCCAACCGTTGATTTGTTGGGGGCTTTTCTCTTCTTGGAAGAAGCACCCTGAATAACTGGAGCATTCCCAGGAGGGTTCCTAGGGTTAGCAGGGACAGAGTCCAACTAGTGTTCGGTGATCCTATAGTCCCGATCACCAAAATACTCAACGGAAGCAGTAGGGGTATCTTGCTTGGCAGAGCCCTCTCCATCAATCATACAATCAATGGAGTCATCATTTGAGGTCCTACCACTACCCATTTTTCAGAATTTTTAGAATATGAAGAACAGAAAGGGTTTTTGGACAAAAAAGCAACAGAAAATGGTAAGAACTCAACAAGTAGCCCGAATAAGAAGGAAAATAGCAGAGAGTGAAGACTTACTTGTGATTCTGATATTGAATCGCTTGAACTTGAAGAAAAACCACTTGAACTTCAAGAAGAAAGGTTGAATCGCAAGAGCTGGAACTGGAAACTTCAAAGCAACATCAATTTCTGAGTAAAAGCAGAAGCGCAGAAGTGAAAAGATAAAATGAAGCTGGGGAAGCCTTTTATAGGTTTGAAATTAAATGGACGAAAGAGATTAAACTTCATCAATGGACGATATCACACGACAATTCAAGTAGAACTAACAAACGAGCCAGATAAAAAATCATCAACAAACTTCAATCGCTAACGGTTCAAGAAATGTAATAATGATGGTAAACATTTAAGACATGATGGTTCGAATGACAAAAGGTAACGTCAATGCCACCCCGAGTGCCACGTGGCGCACGTTGCACAAGAAGCGAGGAGTTCAGGCGGCTCGACGACACCCTGCTAGAAGCAAGCGTCAGGGGCATTAAATGCGAAGTTATCCTAATTTGACAAGACATTTCATCTCCACTCATGATCAGTGTAAAGGGAAACCAAACCAAGCATTCGAGCAAAAGCATCGCCCGAATGCTCGACAAATGATACGAGAAAATATGACCGAACCGATCGGTGGTTCCGGCTCAGGACGGCCCGACCATGATCAAACCCAAATAGATTGGTCTAACGGTTAGTGTAACGACGAAGGAACCTCACAGATTCAACAAGTGGGCACGATCCCTCGAAATAATGATTGGTAACTAATTAGGGAATGGTTCTCGTTGATGGTGGAAGTTAATGATCGTGTAGAATATGGCAACGGCCACACTCCGAAAATAAAGGAACATGCAGTTAGTAACGTCACTCAATACCCTGCAAAAGGAGTATAACCGCTAAGATCCAACGGTCACCAAGAGAAGGCGCGAACGAATCCAACAATCGGGAATCCAAACAATACACTATAAAACCAGGTAGCCTACACAAGGTTGAGGTATTTGATTCATTTCCCTTATGCTCATATTCTAATTATACTATACAATCAGCTAGAGTCGTGTGACCAGTTCAGCAGCTGACTTAGCCTTCAGAGGTGGCCTCCCGACCCCCACGGTCGGGCCATGTCTAACCCTTTTGCAGGTTATCCTCGCAGATCCTGAGGCTGAACAAATTCTGGATGCATCAGATATCTACCCTAAGGGATCAATTTTCTTATAGGCTTTGTGGTAGTTCATATGGCTTATAACTAGGTTTATATTTTAAAGATTCTTTTAATTGAAACTAGCATACAAATACAGTGTAGTAAATGATTATCTATCCAATACTTTTGATTATTGTGGAATTTTTGTTTGCATTGATACATGTATCTTTCATGCACCGTGACTTTTGAATCATGGTATAATATTTTTAAAGTCTAACAACTGTAATTTTCCTACACTCGTAATCACATTCATTAAATCTCAAAAGCATCACATATCAAGATCTGAAAGTTGCGTGCATGTAAGATACTCAAACAAGAGCAAACAAAAACTTATTAACTCAAGAGAATAAAAATCCATATATATTTTTTTTTGTTTTAGAGCTATCTTTGATTAAAGTCTTTCAAATAATTTTCATTTTATTTAAAAAAAATAGTTTTTTGATGAACCAAAACAAAATAGTTTTTGAAAAATCAGTATCAGATAAAGAGAGAAAGACACACCAAAGAAATGATAGGCGATTCTCCCTATTGGATTAGATAAGTCAGTGGATGGATTTCTATATACAGACATTCAATCCAGAGAATTTACTGTATTAGTTACAATGAGTTTTGAAAAGGAAGCTACTTCCCCACACAAATTAGTTTTAATTTTAGTATTAAAATTTCATTTGATTTGTTAAATTTGATTTTACGATTTATTATGAACTTCATAAATAGAAATGAACATAATTATAAAACCATATCAAAGAATATCCTTCCAAAAATGAAATTATGAAAATTCACACGTCTACCTACTCAAGAGCGGAAAATGAACCCTTAGCATCATGCTTCTTAAGCTGAGAGGTCATGTTATAGGTGGGAGTTATAGGTGTCCTTCACTACTCGGAGATCTCATTGCCTTATATTTATTTTATCAAACATTTTTTTTTCCTTAAATGTGTAAAATAAAAAAATAAAAAATAAATCTTTCTTCACTTATTTTTTTTGGACCAAGTTGAGGTCAGTCATCGGGATTGGGCCCACATGCCCTTTGAAGATGTGATGGGGGGTTGGGGGAGGGGGAAGTGTGGAGGAAAAAAATATCTAACTACAGACCTCCTAGGCAGTGGCGGGCCCAGTATGCAAGAGTGGGGGGGCCGAAGAATGAAATCTAGGTAACCTTCCCATTTGGGGTCCCACCTCTAAACTATTTTATTAAATTAAAGAATAGACCCACATATATTTTGTGGGGCCCATACATATTTGAAAAAAAATAAATTTTTGATGATGATTTTTTTTTTGGGACAAAATGTTGGTAAAATTAAAGCAACAATATAATAAAAAAATATACGCATGATGTCAACCCTAAAAAGTTAGATGCAAACCAAAATTTTCTTTGTTAAGAGATGTAAACCAAAAATTTTTTAGGTAAGAGATACATATCAATGGTAGTTAGTTACCTACTAATTATAGACATTTTATTCACAATACAAAATCAAATAACAAAACTTGCAGAAGAAATAAATAAACATAGAATATAAAATCAAATAAGAAGATTAACAAAAAAAGAAAAGCGAAACAATAAATAAATTGAGAAAGAGACCCAATTGTAGAGTAGTTTTTTTTCCAAATTTTTGTAAGCCACCTTTATAGAAAGGGAAAAGAATAAATAGGAAAAAAAGAGGATAGAGGAGAGAGGAGAGAGGAGAATAAATAGGTTGAAGAATTAGTTTTTAATTATAAATAACATTTTGACTTTTAAATAGCTAATAAGATTTGTTTTTCAAAAATTTCTTTTAACCCACGTTTATGGCTTAATAGAAAGGGAAGAGAATAACCAACGCGGGTTGGTCCAAGTGGTAAGCAACTTGGTCACCTTAAGCAAGGTTCCGGTATTGAAACCTTGTGTATGCAGAAAATCCCCGCTGGGAGACTCACCCACCACAGCTAGGTGTGCGACCCGGGTCGAACACCAGATTAGTCAGGGCAAAGCCTTGGAACCGGGGTTGGCAACCAAAAAAAAAAAAAAAAAAAAAAAGAAAGGGAAGAGAATAAATAGGAAAAAAAGAGGAGAGAGGAGATACGAGAATAAATAGGGATTGAAGAATTAGTTTTTAATTGGAAATAACATTTTGATTTTTAAATACCTAATAAGATTTTTTTTCAAAGATTTCCTTTAACCCACGTTTATAGAAACATAAGAGAATAAATAGGAAAAAAAGATGAGAGAGAAGAGAGGGGAGAATAAATAGGGATTGATGAATTAGTTTTTTATTAGGAACCACATTTATACCCATCATTTTACCTTCACAATATTGGGGGGAGGGGGGGCAAATAGTGACATTTCACATGTCGGAAGAGAAAAAACCGGAAAAATTAAAGGAATTAAGGGAATATGCATACAAATTTTAAAAATTCGGGGGGGGGGGGGCACGGGCCCCTTCATAGGTCTGCCCCTGCTCCTAGGACTTTAGGTCTCTCACAAGAGGCTGTCTCTCAATGTGCTAGAAGATCAAGACTGGATTCACTTTTCTCCCGACCTTGGATATGAAAGCTCACCCCCATCAAGACTGGTGCCTACCAATGAAGTTGGAACATGGGAGAGGCCTATGATTGTTCAAGGAACCCAAGCAAAGAAGCATCTCCACATCTTGAGAGCTCGTGTTATCATTGATGTTAGGAAGCCCCTTAAAGCCTCTTTCTAGGTCAAGAGTCGCAATGCATGGGAGCATCAACCTTATTCAGGTGAGTTGTGACAAATTACCCTTCATGTGCTTTGTACGTAACTTTCGTGGACATGAAGATTCTCAGATGGAAATTTTATTAGGTTAAAAATGGATTATCTATTAATTTTTAGATAGAGGACGCATGTTCATTAGTCAAATTCAAAAATTAAAATTAAATTAAATTATTTTTTTATTTATTAAATATTACTTTATTTTTTAATGTAATTAATAGACATGTATTACTCATCTAGGAGGAAATGAATCTAGAAGGAAATGAAAATTTTCCTTTAGATGCTTGAAGCGAAAAACCTTGGGTCAGATACTGCTGTCAAGCAAAGTGCGAAATATCGCCGAAGTTCGCTGGTTCACTACCTAGTGAACCAACCGAATTGGCGAAATCTCGCCGAAATTTCGGCGAGATTTTGCCAAAAAATCACCAAATTTCAGGAGTATTTTTGGTCATTTTGAGACCAAATTTGGTGCCTACCCTAATTTGATGCCAATATTTGATAAATTTGAATTATTTCCTATAAATCTTTCATTTAAATACTCCTTCATAGCCACATCTAATATGTGATTAAGTTCATCAACTGACTTAGCCTTTAAAAATTATTCACAATATTGGGGGGGGGGGGACAAATAGTGACATTTCACATGTCGGAAGAGAAAAAACCGGAAAAATTAAAGGAATTAAGGGAATATGCATACAAATTTTAAAAATTCGGGGGGGGGGGGCACGGCCCCTTGGGGCCCCTTCATAGGTCTGCCCCTGCTCCTAGGACTTTAGGTCTCTCACAAGAGATTGTCTCTCAATGTGCTAGACGATCAAGACTGGATTCACTTTTCTCCCGACCTTGGATATGAAAGCTCACCCCCATCAAGACTGGTGCCTGCCAATGAAGTTGGAACATGGGAGAGGCCTATGATTGTTCAAGGAACCCAAGCAAGGAAGCATCTCCACATCTTGAGAGCTCGTGTTATCATTGATGTTAGGAAGCCCCTTAAAGCCTCTTTCTAGGTCAAGAGTCGCAATGCATGGGAGCATCAACCTTATTCAGGTGAGTTGTGACAAATTACCCTTCACGTGCTTTGTACGTAACTTTCGTGGACATGAAGATTCTCAAATGGAAATTTTATTAGGTTAAAAATGGATTATCTATTAATTTTTAGATAGAGGACGCATGTTCATTAGTCAAATTCAAAAATTAAAATTAAATTAAATTATTTTTTTATTTATTAAATATTACTTTATTTTTTAATGTAATTAATAGACATGTATTGCTCATCTAGGAGGAAATGAATCTAGAAGGAAATGAAAATTTTCCTTTAGATGCTTGAAGCGAAAAACCTTGGGTCAGATATTGCTGTCAAGCAAAGCGCGAAATATCGCCGAAGTTCGCTGGTTCACTACCTAGTGAACCAACCGAATTGGCGAAATCTCGCCGCAATTTTGGCGAGATTTTGCCAAAAATTCGCCAAATTTCGACCCCCATTTCGGGAGTATTTTTGGTCATTTTGAGACCAAATTTGGTGCCTACCCTAATTTGATGCTAATATTTGATAAATTTGAATTATTTTCTATAAATTCTTTCATTTAAATACTCCTTCATAGCCACATCTAACATGTTACATTTTGAGGCTGATATGGAGAAATTATGATCAGACCGGGTTCATACCTTGTTCGACCCTCGACCCCGGTCGAGACAGAGGGAACCAACTCGCTCCCGAGCGAACCGGATCCAGAAGATGGCTTGCTGAGGAAGAAAACTTATTCAGTTACAAGCACGCCCTAATCCTACTTATGGATTAGGTTAATTACCCTAATGATGGCAGACTCGAATTGACGGCTGCGGCTAATCATTATCGAAGGGATAATCATCACATAACCTAAAGGGTTATCTCAGGAGTCCTCTACTAATCCAAACTAGTAGAAGTCTATTGCTCAACGGATCTAACTGTTAAGATCCAACGACTACCCGAAGAAGGCTCAAGTGCATCCAATGAAAGAGATTCGAAGGTACACTCTATATAAACCTCACTACCATACGAGGTGAGGGGAGATCGAAAACACACAATCTGAGACTCAGATTCAGATACATACTGATAGACGTAAACTATCAGCGGCTTACGATCTAGATCATCTTTCCCAGTTCTTTATTCCTTAGCTCTGTGCTTCTAGCAGAGCTGTTTGTGATAAAGTTCATCAACTGACTTAGCCTTCAGAGGTGGACTACCGACCCCCGCGGTCGGGCCACATCTGACGCTTTCGTTTTGCAGGTCATCACGAGGAGATCTAAGGGCTTAGCAGATTTTGGACGCATCATTTGGCGCCGTCTGTGAGAAACGACTTGAAAAGCCATGGTGACTAGATCACCGCAGAGCGCCGCTGCCGCACAACGCAATTCCGGTGTTCAGATCCCTGGAGCGAATAATCCAGATATTCCCCAGGGAAGCAAAAATCCTATCGAGGTAGATGGTGGTCAGGGAGGACGTAATCCTCATGATACATTCCAAGATCAATTGGATCAGGTAAAGATTCAAATTTTGGAGGTGAGCCAAGCACTCCTCCTGCTCACCAGACGAGTGGTTTTGCCACAAGAACCTGATCAACGCAATTCAGGGAGACGTGCGTTGCCACGTGATCAAAGATTGGCTGAAGATCGGAATATCGGTCAGAATTTTCGTGAAGGAGACCGAGGACCTAGGAGGATTGATGATCAACCTAGGCGAGACGATCGGTTCGACAGACCGCAAGAGAGTACAACTGATTCAAATACAAGGTTGGATACAGGGGTAAGAACTCACTCACCAACTGTCAGAAGAACCGTTCGCTGTGATCGAGCAGTTTGCGACGAGCGGAATGTTCGGGAAGGACGGGCTGTTCGTGATGATCGGATAGCACGGGATGATCGTGTTAATTGAGGTCGTGATCATATCGTTGAAGATCACCCGATCCAGATTGGTCAGGTATTGGCCAACATCAATGAGAAATTAGGGTAGTTGGCTAAGGGAAGGATAACTGAGGATATTTACTCAGTCATTCGGAAGACCCCCTTTGCCTAGCCAATTGCGGGGTATCAGTTTCCCCATAACTTCCGTTTGCCTACCTTTTCTACATTCGATGGCTCCGGAGATCCAACAGCTCACATTGGCTATTACCAACAAACCATGGCGCTTTGTAATTTCGATGAAATTTTATGCAGGGTTTTTGGTTCATCTTTAACTGGACCAGCACAAAAGTGGTTTTCGAACCTCCCCTCTGGAAGGATAGTAAACTTTGATGAATTGGCGCGCAAATTCATAGGGCGATTCCCCGGAGTGGAATACAAAGTCAAGAAAACGGAAGAAACCTTGTTTATCGTCAGACAAGGAAAGAACGAATCAATCAGAGAGTTTCTGAAAAGATTCAACAAAGTAACGATGGAGATAGAAAATTTGGATGAGCAAGTAGCCAAAACTGCTCTATTCACGGGACTCACTAATCGGAAACTCCTGGAGAGATTACTACAGGATATGCCTGCGACTTATGCTGAGTTGGTACAGAGATGCCAGAAGCAGGCTAAAGTCATGGAGATTCTAGATGCGCGCCAAGGAGATAATAAAGTCTCCAATAAGGAACAGAAGTGTCACGTCCTCCCAGCCGGTACCCTATCTGGCATACCCGAGAGTGTGATCCACAGCCCGAAGATCAGGTATCAAGTGATCAACCTCCCATATAAACAATAACATAATTATGAACAATCATAATAAAAGTGCGGAAGATAAACCATAGATCCAATAAAGAAAGAATGAATCATAAATGAATCAGAATGATAGATATAATCAGAGTGTCAAACAGATAAGTAAAGTGAGGCAAAAATCCCACTCTACAACCAGCGGAAAAGTAGCTCTAAAAGAATAAACTAGACAAAATCTAATCCCAGTAGCAAGTACATTGGGTAACTAAATTGTTCTCCACTTTATAGACAACATCCTTATAAGTGTAAATCTCATAAATGGCACAAGGACGCTTCCACTCAATGGTCGGACTAAGCATCGTACGGAGCATAACCACTCGCGGGATCTTCAGAGTAATTGTGGTAACCGCAATCACCTTCCCGGAGATATGCCTCTTCGCCTTGCGCTTCTTCATAGGGACCGTCATAGTACTCAAGTACTGCAGGATAGTCTAACAAACATTGTACAATAAAGGAATGAGTTTCAAAGAAACTCGAAGAAGGCGATTAAAATCCATAATAACATAAATGGCGGGATTCCGGAACAACATAAATGCATTATGATATGAGACAAGCAATGAATGAATGAATCTAACTCTATGTATGCTGGTCTCTATTGGCAGACATGCTTTAAGTCATAGCACCGTACTTCTTTAGGAAGGTCCGCTCACATCCTCAACCATTTAAGATATCTTGGATTCTCTCATGGATCATTTCACCGGTCTTGAGCAGCCGATTGGTAATGGGTCCTTCATCCCTCGAGACAAACCATGGCAGGGGGTTAAGTCAACACACTCTCTCACAACCATTTGGTATAAGTACGAGCGCATGTCGGGGTAAAACCTAGCCAAATGCAAGTCTTCTACTTAGTTACATCAAGTCAGATCCAGATACTTCCATTCCTCGTCCCTGACGATCCTTTCCGGTATCCTTCACACTAGAGTCCTCATAGTCCCTGACTACGGACTCATCAACCCTATTGGTTATCCACATATGGTAAACGGGAAGCTCTCACGTCCTCTCACGGGTTGGTTACCGGTCTTAAGCGCCCGTGAGCCCAAGTCTAACCATATGCAACCCTACCAATAAATGGCCCCCACAATGTGATTCCCTGTCCTCTCACGGGTTGGTTACCGGTCTTGAGCGCCCATGAATCCCCATTGCTACCACGGGTCGTTCGGTCTCAATACCCCTCCGATTAGGGTCCGACATAACAGGACATCCTAGCCAAACACTACTAGACAATCCTAGATATGTCATCCAACAGTTTAGGAAGGTGTCCAGAGGGCATCTCCGGAAACATCCCATAATATTCCAGTAGTAGTCCAAGGACAAAAGTGTCAAAAGGACACCTCTCCTTTCCAAACCATACTTAAGCATACACATGCATCAATTCATATCATCACATATATGGTAACTTCATATATGGAAAGAAATCAATAACTACAATCAACTTGTATATAATTGGTAAGTAAATCATACATGAATCAATTTAAGCAATGCTACTGTAATCAAGGTTATGCAGCAGTAGTACATCGTTGTAAGAATCTAATTTAGGAAACATATCAACGATATTCAAATATAGAAACTAGATTCATGCTATCTATGTAATTAAGGAAATAACCATCCTTACCTTTTATAACTCGCAAAGGAATCCTAAGAAATCAAGTAAGATCTGGGCAAACTTGAGAAGAAGGTCCTAAACAAGTATATACAACATATTAGGAAAGATCCCTAACAGAAAAGATACCAAAACATCCAACACGGACCAATCTGGAGTTGTTGTACTCATTGGTCGAGTGGATTGGTCGATTGGTCCATCGACCAATCAGTCGACCAATGCAGAGAGTAGCCTAAAAAAACAGAGTTTTAAGATATGAAATCCGAATTTGGTGGTTCAAAAGGGTACTAATCAAGGGGTAAACTACATCAGTAGTATTCTAACATATAGGGGACCTCAAAACACCAATCAAATCAAGACATCAAGATCCAAATTAGGAAACAAAAAGTTAACATAATTAGATCAACCATGGATCTTGATGAATTCGAAATAGAAATCAAAGACAAGAACAATAGGAGGATGGATCATTGCTTCAGGTAAAGGTATCATGAAAACATACTTAGATCTTCAAGGAAAAAGGCTTAGAAGCATAAATCTAAATAAGGAAATAAAACCTACCATATATGTAACTACCATGCTTCATGAAGAACACATAGTATGGTAGAAGAGAACAACTAGAAATTGATAGATTATGGATCATGGAAAGAAAACACAAGAATTAACTACTAACATGATCAATAAAGAAGATCCAAAGAGATCAGAATTCAAATCGAAGTTTAACAAGATTAGATAATGGTTTGATCATGATTCCTTCAAAAGCTTGCAATGATCATGGTTAAGATCATTGTTCTAGCCTCAAATCCTTAGGATGATCATGAGAACATGTTCGGAGATGTTTGCAACAGAGAATGCAGCATCTCTTCTACTGTCTCAACTCAAAAAGGAAAGAAAAACAAAGATGGAGGAGAAGAAGAGAGAGTAGACATACCTTTTGATGCAAAAGGAAGAGTTTCGACGAAGATTCGTCAAGAAAACACCAAGGATGCAAGGGAGATGACTTGCAGAGGTCTTTGGTCTGTTCCAGAGAGTTTGGAGGCAGCAAATACGAAGTAGACTCGAGATTGGACTTAAATAGAGCAAGAAAAACCTAATTGCCAAAGACAAGACTCATTGGTCGAGTGGATTGGTCGATCGGCCCATCGACCAATCAGTCGACCAATGCCGACAAAGAAGTCCAAAACAGGGAATTGAAGGCCCAGATCAAATCCAATCCTAAAGGGGTTTTGCACACAAGTCAAGTGACTTACCTAATAGGTAGAAATGCCTTCAAACCAAGATAGAGAGCACTCCAAGTCCATCAACTAATCCGATCTTCATCAAGATTCAGTTTCCATAAATAGAACTTCATCATCAACTTTCATGGATTCAAAGCCGGACACCAAGTCCTCCACCGGGATGGCCCAAAGCTGACTTCTTACTTTACTCGGGTCATCGGACCTACAAATAACAAGGTTTCCGGGTCAAGGTTAGGGCTGGGTTTTACATTCTCCCCCCCTTAAAGAAATTTTGTCCTCGAAATTGAAAGCGTACCTGTGCTTCCAAAGAGGTAAGGAAACTTCTCCTTCATGTCTTCTTCCTTCTCCCAAGAAGCTTCTTCAGGGGTATGGTTCTTCCACCGAATCTTCACCAAAGGGATGGTGCGATTCCGCAGCTGCTTGACCTTCCTATCCAAGATTTCGGCCGGTTCTTCATCGTAGGTCAAATCAGCACTAAGTCCTTCAGTGCTTGCCGCAAAATGTGTTCCGGATTCTCTATGTATTTTCGGAGCATCGAAATATGAAACACATTGTGAACACCAAGCAAGAGGCGGAGGTAATGCTAATCGATACGCAACAGGTCCAACCTTTTCCAAAATCTCGAAAGGTCCAATGTAACGAGGGCTAAGCTTTCCCTTAACATTGAATCTCATCACACCCTTCATTGGTGAAACCTTCAGAAATACTTCCTCTCCAACTTGAAACTCCAAATCGGTCCTTCTCTTATCAGCGTAAGATTTGTCTCTGTACGGCGGACTTAATCCTTTCTCTTATCATATCTACCATAGCACTCGTAGCTTCAATCATTTCGGGACCTAAGACTTTTCTTTCACCTGTCTCGATCCAGTACAAAGGTGTCCTACAAGTACTGCCATACAAAGCCTTGAATGGAGCCATGCCTATTGTTGCTTGATAACCGTTGTTGTAGGCAAACTCAACCAAAGCTAGGTGTTCATCCCAATTACCACCCATATCCACCACACAAGATCTGAGCATGTCTTCCAATGTCTGAATTGTCCGCTCGGATTGTCCATTAGACTCGTGGATGATGAGCTGTACTCAAGTTCAATTGGGTTCCCAAGGCCTTCGCAAACTATTCCAAAACCTTGAGGTGAACCTAGGATCACGATCCGAAACAATACTCAATGGCACACCATGCGGACGAACCACATTATCCACATAAAGCCTTGCTAGCTTATCCGAGTATGAGTGATCTTCATAGGAATGAAATGGGCTGATTTGGTCAACCTATCAACAATCACCCACACAAAGTGTCATTGCCTTTACTTGTCCGAGGCAAGCTAGTCACAAAGTCCATGGAGATATCCTCCCACTTCCAACTAGGAATAGGAAGGGGCTGAAGTAATCCAGATGGAGGTTGTCGAACGGCTTTCACACGTTGGCAAGTCTCACACTTGGCAACAAAATCATCAACATCCGCCTTTAGACCAATCCACCAAAAATGTTCCTTCAAGTCCTTGTACATCTTGGTGCTTCCGGGTGTATAGTAAAGACTGACTGGTGTGCTTCCTTCAATATTTCTTTCTTAATTTCTTCATTTGCGAGCACGCACAGTCTTCCTCTAAACAACAAAGCACCATCCATGGATATACCAAAGTCGGGGGTCCGACTCAGATTCGAAGAAATCTTCTCAACTTTGATCAAAAACTCTTGATCGAACTCTGCAGAGCAACAATCTTATCTCTAAGACCAGATCTTGCCGTCATGGCGAAAGAATAAAATCAGAATTCTCGGGGACGATTTCCAAATCAAAACTCTCAATAGAAGACCACAATGGTAAACTCAACGCATTCAAATCCAAAGTCTTCTTCGGTTCTTCCTACTAAGAGCATCAGCAACAACGTTTGCTTTCCTGTGGTGATACTTGAATATCACAATCATAATCGGAGACTAGTTCCAACCATCTCCTTTGTCTCATGTTCAACTCCTTTTGGGTAAAGAAGTATTTCAAACTCTTATGATCCGTGAAAATGGCAATCTTCTCATCATAAAGGTAATGTCTCCAAATCTTCAAAGCAAAGACAACGGCGGCAAGTTCTAGATCGTGAGTGGGGTAATTCCGCTCATAATCCTTCAATTGCCGAGAAGCATAGGCTACGACCTTGCCATGTTGCATCAGTACACAACCCAAACCAATCTTTGACGACGTCGGTATAAACTGTCATACTACCGGAACTATCAGGTATAGTCAAAACCGGGGCACTTGTCAATCTATCTTTCAACTCTTGATAATTCTTCTCATAGGCGTCAGACCAAACAAACTTTTCTTCTTTCCTGGTCAACTTAGTCATAGGAGCAGCCAACCGAGAAAAGTTCTCAATAAACCTTCGGTAGTAACCCGCCAATCCAAGAAAACTTCTTATTTCCGTTATCGACTTCGGTCTTTCCCAATCAGCCACAGACTTGGACCTTTTCGGGATCGACGCGAATACCTTCGGCTGAAACTACATGACCAAGGAATACCACTCTCTTAAGCCAGAAATCACACTTGCTAAACTTAGCGAACAACTTCTTTTCTCGCAACCTTTGCAAAGTGAAACTTAGATGACTCGCATGCTCTTCTTCGCTCTTCGAATAGATCAAGATGTCATCAATGAAAACAATCACAAACTTATCAAGCACATCATGAAATACTCGGTTCATGAGGTCCATGAACACCGCAGGAGCATTGGTCAATCCGAAGGGCATGACTCTAAACTCGTAGTGACCATACCGCGTTCGGAAAGCTGTCTTGAAGATATCACTAGACTTCACTTTCAATTGGTGATATCCGGACCTTAAGTCAATCTTTGAGAACACAACTGCACCCTTCAACCGATCGAAGAGATCATCAATTCTCGGCAGCGGATATCTATTCTTGATAGTCAACTTATTCAACTCACGGTAGTCGATGCACAAGCGCATACTACCATCTTTCTTCTTGACAAACAAGACCGGAGCTCCCCAAGGTGACACACTAGGCTGTACGAAACCTCTATCAATGAGCTCATTCAACTGATTTTGCAACTCTTTCAACTCAGTGGGAGCCATCCTATACGGAGCTTTAGATACCGGAGCGGCACCAGGGACGAGATCAATAGAAAATTCGACATCCCCGTCCGGAGGCACTCCCGATAGATCATCGGGGAAGACATCAACAAAGTCGCAGAGACAACTCGACTTCATCGACTCTTTTCTCCACTATACCCTTGCCTTCAGATGAAGCATCATCCACTAGGGCATAGACTTGCATCAAGCAGGACAGACACGTTCTTACAAACCCTTCTCTTTTCACCCGGAATTCAAAGACCGGACTTCCACAAATATGGAACTGAATCTTCCTTGAGGAACAAAGGAACACGGCTTTGTGGGCTGTCAACCAATCAATTCCCAAAATAACATCGAAGTCCTTCATGTCAAGAATTACAAAATTGGCTTCCAAGTTCTTCTCACCAATCAACACAGGACATTTAGATAACCCCTTATCTAGTTTCACAACAGACCAGTGAGGTGTACTAATCAATAGACAACTAGACAACTTCTCGGGGATTAGGTTAGTCTTCTTGATGAATGCAGATGACATGAACGAATGAGATGCACCCGTATCAAATAAGACAAATGCGTAAATAGAAGCAACTAACAATGTACTTGTAATCACTTCATGGCTTGGATCCCGCTCAAGACCGGAAATACTGAAAACTCTACCAGAGGGAGGAGCAGGAGCACTCTTCACCATCGGGGCAAAGCTCGTTGGGCGGGCCGCTCCGGACGAGCACGAGCAAAATGACCAGCTTGCTTGCAGGAGAAGCAAACAGATTGCTGGATCCAACGGGGGTGGCTGCAACAGAGGGCTTCCGAACAAAAGGCCTTGCACTTGCACTTGCACTTGCACTTGCCTGGTGGTCGGTTTCCGCCATACTTGTCTAAACCGGCCGGGCTGCTGAAAACCCGTGTTCCGACCTACACTCTTAGCCCGAAAGGTAGGAGTGGGGTAGGGTGTAGGTCTCACAAAAACGACGGTCATTACGATCCACCAAACCAGAATTCCTTGATCGCCGTGGCTTCTCGCACACGAGCACTTTCCTTCTCTCGTTTCTTCCAACTTCTTCGAGTTCTGCACCACTTGAGCATAGCTCACTATAGGCTGGATCGTGAAGTAAGCTTTAATGGCAGGGCGAGTCCTTTGAAGAACTTCTTTGCTTTGGCGAGGTCATCCTTCGGAGATCCGGAGCAAAGAAATGAAGCTCCTCGAACTTCGTTGGTACTCCAACACGACGAGAGATCCCCGAGTAAGAATCATGAACTCAGCTTCCTTCGCATCTTTTACCGCCTCGGGAAAGTAATTCATACAAAAAGCCTCTTTGAATAACTCCCAAGTTACAACTCCCGCATGCAAACCTTCCAAAACAAAGCCGAGTGGAGATCCACCATGCATCAGCTTCTTGTTGCAACTTCTGCTCAAACGAACAGAATCTTTTGAGCTTCCGAGCATTGCGGATGTCGGAAAGCCTTCTACAACTCACGAAGCCACTTGTTAGGAAACAAGGGGTCCTTGGTAACTCCGGTGAAAGTGGGTACTTGCATCTTCGGAAAACTCTCCATCGGATGAGTATGAGGAGTTCCAGTTAAACCTCCCGCATTCGGATCTGCAGCATGAGGATTCACATTAGCACCAGCCCGGGTCTCATTATGCAGAGTCATGAAACCCACCAACATCTGGTTGAACCGAGATGCTTGTCTTCTGCATCATATTGCCCATAATATTGGCAATATCTGAAAAACTTCCAACATTCGGGGCACCAGGTATCTCATGAGTACCCCGATCAACATTTGGTATCTCACCACCACCATGAGGTATTTCACCACCTCCCCGAGGTATCTCACCACCACCATGACCACTTTGGATTCACCACGCCCACTTCTCGTAGTAACCATTCCCGCAAAACCGAGAACATCAAAATACCGAATTTCAAAGTTTCAACATAAACCACAAGTCCAAATGATTTGAAAACTTAAATCATGCTTAAATATATCCATATAGTCATCAAACAATAATCCATAAGGCAGAAATCACATTTTCCAAAAATTCAACAGCAATTGAGGTCTCTGTGACCATTGGTCGAGTGATTGGTCGACTAACCCAGTCGACCAATGAGTTGACCAATGCAGACAGAATGCGAAAATTCGCATTATAAGCCTCATTTTCACATTCCAACCTCATTCTAACTTCTTCCAAAGGTGAGAGAGCTCTAGGGAAAGTCTCCAAGAGTTCTCACAAGTGTTCTTGAGGTGATTTGGTCCTTCAACAGCAACACCACAACACACAATCTTCACAAACAAGGTAAATCTCTCATTCTTTCTTCCATTTTCATCTTCTCATGCTTGCATTTCAATAAAACCATGCTTTACTTGTATCCAATGCTAGAATTCATGCTTAGGAATGCTTAGAAACATATTCCCTAGGTTTTAAACACAATGCCATGCATAGACAACAAGTTTTAACATAATGGTGTTCATCTCGCAAAGTTTTTATACCGAAATCGATATCTTTAGAAAAATTCCGTTTTCTCTCAAACCGCTTGAAATTTTCGCACGAGATCAAATGCTACATGCTCAAGATGACATTGTAGATAGGTCCATACAATTTGATTTAACCAATTTCAACTTTTCAAAAAATCCAATTTTGACCTAAATTGCAAAATCCCCAAATTTCCTTCTTGCTGAATTTTTCGCTTTAATCCAAGTTTTCGATCGATTTTCATCAAACAAACTTCATAGACATGAAATTCCAAGTATTGCGCACATGCTAGTATATTCAAATCAAATTTCCCCCAAATTTGAATTTTTCTGAAAAATTACGAAAATACCCTTTTGGCTCAAATCTTAAAATAGCACTAATCGGAATTGTCTCTTGTCTCTTTCACGGATACCCACTATGCGAGAGGGGAGGGCGAGGACGAGGTAGAGGTCGTGGTCGCATTGTAGGTGCTCTTAGGGGCGGAGGTCGGGTTCCTTCGAGCCTAGACACGAGGTTAGGAGACCGGACATGTTTGACACACCTCGGGCCGAGTTCCCGTACGAGGCCTACTTCGCTATCGCAATATCGAGATGGGACGTCTACTTCACTTACGCCAGCTCGGAGCCTTTAGGATTCGGCAGAGATTCGACACATTGCGGTGGAGTCATCTCTTCACCGAGGATCTGCCGGTATACCGGAACTAGTGAGGTTGTTCTTCAACAACCTTACCTACACAGAGGAGGTTCGAGGCCAAGGACATCCACTTAGACTTGTCCTCGGGAGCAGGGTCTTCCGGACTCAGATTCGCTTCTCTACCCGGACACCGGCTGAGATCTTGCGGGTTCCTTACTATCCACAGCGGTGTGTGTGGATACCTGCAGGAGCGGATCTGGACAGCCATCCGATGCCGTACGAGCTACGCGAGATATGCTCTACGCTATGGGATAGCCGTCGATGCTTCACTCCGTGGACCAGCGGACGGATGACGGATTCTGCACGGATTATCGGTCGCATAGTCGGCCGAAACATTATGCCGAAAGCCGGACATCACCATCGGGTCACGGTGATGGAGGCCTTAGTCATCTACCGCATCTACATGGGCTTCGAGATCGATCTCTCCTACATCATTCAGCAGGTCATGCTGGACTTAGTTCTGCGGCCTAGCATGCGGAACCTTTGCTATGGGAGGCTACCGACTTTGATCTTCGGGCATTTCGGGGTGAGTTTCTAGGATACACCGGTGGACACTCGGTTCACGGGGATACTCTATTGGGACTCGGACCATTCGTCGGATGAGACTATAGCAGTCAGGAGAGATCTCCTGGTCCGGAGGGTGAGGATGATGATGAATCGGAGGATGAGGATCGGGGGTCGGAGGATGGAGGAGGAGGATATCGGTCCCGATAGTGATGATCGGGCCGGAGATGATGCAGATATGCACGAGGCTGAGCCTCGTGCATCACGAGTTTCCTTCATCACACTTCGAGGCGGTGGCCCTTCACATGCGGTTCCGGAGACTTCGGATCTTGGAGCACAGATGAGATCGATGACTTCCATGCTAGAGAGGATGGAGGTCGGACAGAGTAGATGTACGAGAGGATGGAGTCACGACAGGATAGGATAGAGCATTAGGTGACTCGGCTAGCGGAGGAGTTCGGAGCATACAGAGATCGGAGAAGATCACCTAGATAGACCGTACCTTAGGATTTCCATTTATGCATTTCAAATGTAATCGTTGTAAAACTTTTGAAATTAATGAAGTTCATTTTGTTTCCCTTTAATTATTGTATGTTATGCACCTTTCTTTTCCTTGCATTAGTGACATTTGTTCAAGTATAATTATGGTATGTTATTCGGAAATGTTCTGTTATGCCTCAAAGGTCAAGTTTCTAATTCAGTGTTCTATTATTCACTTCTAAGAGTAGAAGAGTCGTTTCAGATCAATGACTCGAGAATGTTCAGTTATTGTCTTTTGTAGTTAGGATCTCCTCGAACCTTGGGCTCGATACCAATCATCACGTCCTCCCAGCCGGTACCCTATCTGGCATACCCGAGAGTGTGATCCACAGCCCGAAGATCAGGTATCGAGTGATCAACCTCCCACATAAACAATAACATAATCATGAACAATCATAATAAAAGTGCGAAAGATAAACCATAGATCCAATAAAGAAAGAATGAATCATAAATGAATCAGAATGATAGATATAATCGAGTGTCAAACAGATAAGTAAAGTGAGGCAAAAATCCCACTCTACAACCAAGGTGGAAAAGTAGCTCTAAAAGAATAAACTAGACAAAATCTAATCCCAGTAGCAAGTACATTGGGTAACTAAATTGTTCTCCACTTTATAGACAACATCCTTATAAGTGTAAATCTCATAAATGGCACAAGGACGCTTCCACTCAATGGTCGGACTAAGCATCGTACGGAGCATAACCACTCGCGGGATCTTCGGAGTAATTGTGGTAACCGCAATCACCTTCCTGGAGATATGCCTCTTCGCCTTGCGCTTCTTCATAGGGACCGTCATAGTACTCAAGACTGCAGGGATAGTCTAACAAACATTGTACAATAAAGGAATGAGTTTCAAAGAAACTCAGTAAAGCGATTAAAATCCATAATAACATAAATGGCAGGATTCGCGAACAACATAAATGCATTATGATATGAGACAAGCAATGAATGAATGAATCTAACTCTATGTATGCTGGTCTCTATTGCGCGGACATGCTTTAAGTCATAGCACCGTACTTCTTTAGGAAGGTCCGCTCACATCCTCAACCATTTAAGATATGTTGGATTCTCTCACGGATCATTTCACCGGTCTTGAGCAGCCGATTGGTAATGGGTCCTTCATCCCTCGGGACAAACCATGGCAGGGGGTTAAGTCAACACACTCTCTCACAACCATTTGGTATAAGTCTTGGCGCATGTCGGGGTAAAACCTAGCCAAATGCAAGTCTTCTACTTAGTTACATCAAGTCGGATCCGGATACTTCCATTCCTCGTCCCCGACGATCCTTTCCGGTATCCTTCACACTAGAGTCCTCATAGTCCCCGACTACGGACTCATCAACCCTATTGGTTATCCACATATGGTAAACGGGAAGCTCTCACGTCCTCTCACGGGTTGGTTACCGGTCTTAAGCGCCCGTGAGCCCAAGTCTAACCATATGCAACCCTACCAATAAATGGCCCCCACAATGTGATTCCTGTCCTCTCACGGGTTGGTTACCGGTCTTGAGCGCCCATGAATCCCCATTGCTACCACGGGTCGTTCGGTCTCAATACCCCTCCGATTAGGGTCTGACATAACAGGACATCCTAGCCAAACACTACTAGACAATCCTAGATATGTCATCCAACAGTTTAGGAAGGTGTCCAGAGGGCATCTCCGGAAACATCCCATAATATTCCCGTAGTAGTCCAAGGACAAAAGTGTCAAAAGGACACCTCTCCTTTCCAAACCATACTTAAGCATACACATGCATCAATTCATATCATCACATATATGGTAACTTCATATATGGAAAGAAATCAATAACTACAATCAACTTGTATATAATTGGTAAGTAAATCATACATGAATCAATTTAAGCAATGCTACTATAATCAAGGTTATGCAACAGTAGTACATCGTTGTAAGAATCTAATTTAGGAAACATATCAACGATATTCAAATATAGAAACTAGATTCATGCTATCTATGTAATTAAGGAAATAACCATCCTTACCTTTTATAACTCGCAAAGGAATCCTAAGAAATCAAGTAAGATCTGGGCAAACTTGAGAAGAAGGTCCTAAACAAGTATATACAACATATTAGGAAAGATCCCTAACAGAAAAGATACCAAAACATCCAACACAGACCAATTCTGGAGTTGCTGTACTCATTGGTCGAGTGGATTGGTCGACTGGTCCAGTCGACCAATCAGTCGACCAATGCAGACAGTAGCCTAAAAAAAACAGAGTTTTAAGATATGAAATCCGAATTTGGTGGTTCAAAAGGGTACTAATCAAGGGGTAAACTACATCAGTAGTATTCTAACATATAGGGGACCTCAAAACACCAATCAAATCAAGACATCAAGATCCAAATTAGGAAACAAAAAGTTAACATAATTAGATCAACCATGGATCTTGATGAATTCGAAATAGAAATCAAAGACAAGAACAATAGGAGGATGGATCATTGCTTCAGGTAAAGGTATCATGAAAACATACTTAGATCTTCAAGGAAAAAGGCTTAGAAGCATAAATCTAAATAAGGAAATAAAACCTACCATATATGTAACTACCATGCTTCATGAAGAACACATAGTATGGTAGAAGAGAACAACTAGAAATTGATAGATTATGGATCATGGAAAGAAAACACAGTAATTAACTACTAACATGATCAATAAAGAAGATCCAAAGAGATCAGAATTCAAATCAGAAGTTTAACAAGATTAGATAATGGTTTGATCATGATTCCTTCAAAAGCTTGCAATGATCATGGTTAAGATCATTGTTCTAGCCTCAAATCCTTAGGATGATCATGAGAACATGTTCAGAGATGTTTGCAACAGAGAATGCAGCATCTCTTCTACCTGCCTCAACTCAAAAAGGAAAGAAAAACAAAGATGGAGGAGAAGAAGAGAGAGTAGACATACCTTTTGATGCAAAAGGAAGAGTTTCGACGAAGATTCGTCAAGAAAACACCAAGGATGCAAGGGAGATGACTTGCAGAGGTCTTTGGTTCTGTTCTGGAGAGTTTGGAGGCAGCAAATACGAAGTAGACTCGAGATTGGACTTAAATAGAGCAAGAAAAACCTAATTGCCAAAGACAGCACTCATTGGTCGAGTGGATTGGTCGACTGGCCCAGTCGACCAATCAGTCGACCAATGCTGACAGCAAGTCCAAAACAGGGAATTGAAGGCCCAGATCAAATCCAATCCTAAAGGGGTTTTGCACACAAGTCAAGTGACTTACCTAATAGGTAGAAATGCCTTCAAACCAAGATAGAGAGCACTCCAAGTCCATCAACTAATCCGATCTTCATCAAGATTCAGTTTCCATAAATAGAACTTCATCATCAACTTTCATGGATTCAAAGCCAGACACCAAGTCCTCCACTGGGATGGCCCAAAGCTGACTTCTTACTTTACTCCGGGTCATCGGACCTACAAATAACAAGGTTTCCGGGTCAAGGTTAGGGCTGGGTTTTACACTCCCGGTAAAAGTGAGTACACTCCATTGAATGTTCCTCGGGCTGATATTTTAAATATCATCAAAAGAAAAAATATCTTGAAGTGGCCGCCTAAAATTCTTTTGAAACTCGGAGAGCAACAGGATCGAGAAAAGTATTGCCGATTCCACAAGGACTATGGTAATTATACAAATGACTGTCGTCATCTGAAAGCAGATATTGAGAGATTAATATCTTAGGGACACTTGTCCAGTTTTGTTAGCAGAAGGAGGGAGGAGCCACGTGAGCCACGCGCGGCTGCTCCTAAAAGGGATCGTTCTGTTAGTTTAGAACGATCAAGGGAGGCTCCGAAGTCTAAGAAGGGCAAGGAGGTGATTGAAGCTACTCGGTCACCGATCCTTACCATCTTCGGGGGACCAGAGCCCGAATCACTCCGGAGTTTGAAAACAAAATCCAAATTTGTTGGAACCGGAGAGACGCAGAAGCGAAAAAAGCTGAATGGTGAAGATTCTATCACCTTTAGCAAGGAGGACGAAAGAGGCGTTTGTTTACCTCATGATGACGCCATAGTCATCAAGGTAGAGATTGCACGTCGGGAAGTGCATAGAGTTTTGGTTGATACAGGGTCTGCAGCTGACCTAATTTCTTATGAAGTGTATCAAAAATTGAATGTGGATCAGGACTTGATGGAACCTTCATCCACACATCTATATGGTTTTGAAGGGTCATCTGCGGTGGCGGAAGGATCGATCCAGTTGGACTTATCTATTAGAAGTTTTCCTAAGGAAACAACCGTCCGAATAAATTTTTTGGTGGTTCGGGAACTGCCAGCTTACGATATTATCCTCGGGCGACCATCTTTATCCAAGATAGGTGCTATTGTTTCAACGAAACACCTGAAGATAAAATTCTCGGCTGATATGGGAATTGGTCAAGTCTCCTCTGACCAGAGGATCTCTCGGCAATGTTACGTTGCCTATTTAAAAGACAAGGAGGGCCCGAGGTAGGTAACTGCCCTACCTATAGAAGTTCGAGATGATCGGGAAGAAGCAGAGATGCAAAGACCCGAACCAGTGGAGAAGCTGGAACAAATCCAGCTGTGTACCAAGGATGAGAAAAAGATTACTTATATCGGGTCTGAACAGCTGGAGGAATTTAAAGATGAGTTGAAGTCATTTCTTCAACAGAATAAAAATGTATTTGCATGGTCTACTGAAGACATGCCAGGAATTGATCGGGCTGTCGCAGAGCATAAACTCTGGATAGATCCTAAGATGAAACCAGTGATACAGAAAAGGAGAAATTTCTCCATTGGAAAATATGAAGCCGTTCGTAGTGAAGTTGAAAAACTCAAGAATTCTGGTTTCATAGAACCAATTGAATGCCCAACTTGGTTGGCCAACATGGTAATGGTAAAAAAGGCGAATGAGAAGTGGAGGATGTGTACAGACTACACAGATCTTAACAAGGCTTGCCCTAAAGACTGCTATCTGTTGCCTCGGATTGACCTCTTGATAGATGCGACTGCAGGATATGAAACTCTAAGTTTCATGGATGCCTACTCATGGTATAATCAGATCCTTATGAATAAGGAGGATGAGAAGTTTATAGCTTTCATGACTGATTGTGAAAGCTATTATTATAAGGTCTTGCCTTTTGGCCTGAAGAACGCAGGAGCAACATATCAGAGGGCCGTCAACAAGATTTTTAAAGATTTGATAAGAAAGAATGTTGAAGCTTATGTTGACGACATGCTAGTGAAGAGCTTTACAAAAGCAAATCATATTGCAGATTTGACTGAGGTATTCTCAGTACTGCGGAAGTATCAAATGAAGCTGAACCCAGAAAAGTGCGCCTTTGGAGATTCCTCGGGCAAATTTTTGGGCTTCATGGTATCACAGAGAGGAATTGAGGCTAATCCTGCCAAAATACAAGCTCTGGTTGATATGGAGGCTCCCAAAACTGTTCGTGATGTGCAGTGTTTAATAGGGAGAGTTGCTGCTTTGAATCGATTCATCTCCAAGTCTGGAGAAAAATGTTTGCCTTTCTTCAAGGCACTCAAAGACTTGAAGGGCAGCAAGGAAACAAAATGGACCGAAGAGTGCCAGAAAGCTTTCGAGGAGTTAAAAGAAGCACTTGGACAACCACCGATCTTTTCCAGACCAGAGAAGGGGGAAATATTACAGCTATATCTAGCGACGTCCCTTTCAGCGGTCAGTGCAGTACTTGTTCGTGAAAAAGATAAAAAACAGTGGCCGATTTACTATGTAAGCCACGTGTTGCTAGATGTGGAGACAAGATATTCGCAGATTGAGAAGCAGGCTCTGGCTCTCATGATGGCCGCCAGGAAGCTAAGGCCATATTTTCAGGCTCATCCAATTGAGGTTTTTACAACTTTTCCTCTTAGTAAAGTTCTTAATAAACCTGATTTATCTGGAAGGATGGTGTCCTGGTCGGTTGAACTCAGCGAGTTTCAAGTGAGCTTTAAGCCTAGAACTGCAATCAAGGCTCAGGCATTAGCCGATTTTGTAATAGAAACTATTGCTCCGGTGGAATCCACCATCAAGGATCCCATTATACCAACCACTTGGGAGGTATATGTAGATGGTTCGAGTAATAAAGATGGAGCAGGAGCTGGAATTCTATTAAAAAGTCCAGCAGGATTTATTATTCGATATGCTTTGAGATTTGCATTTGAAGCAAGTAATAACGAAGCAGAATATGAGGCTCTGATAGCTGGACTTCGGTTGTCAAAAGCATTGTCTATTGCAGATGTTACTATTTATAGTGACTCTCAACTTATAGTCAACCAAGTCTAGGGGGAGTATGGTATTAAAGAACCACGCTTGCAGAAATATCAAGAGATAGTGCAGGCATTTCAAAACCAATTTTGGAATTTGAAGATATCTCGATTTCGAGGAATGAAAATTCGATGGCAGATGAGCTATCCCGACTAGCCAATGCCAAAGAAAAGAATCTAGACCCTTCGGTCTATATTGAAGAAATAACTTTTCCAAGTTATCATGAGAAAGAAATTTCTTATATTGAAGCAAAGCGTTGCTGGATGGATCCGATAATCGAGTATCTGAGAGATGACAAATTACCTGAGGATCCGAAAGTGGCAAAGTTGATCAAGATACGATCAGCTAGATTTGTCATTCAGAATGGGAGACTATATAAAAGATCTTATTCTGGACCCGTTATGAGATGTATAGGCCCCGAAGGAGCAAAATCAGCTTTGGTTGAGGTTCATGAAGGAATTTGTGGAGCTCACATGGGTGGACGAGCCCTGGCCCACAAAATTCTAAGACTTGGGTTATATTGGCCTAAGGTCCAAGAAGTTGCTATGGAATACGTTCGTTGGTGTGGTAACTGTCAAATTCATGCTACAGTATCGAAGCGCCCGGCGGAAACCATGACTTCAATTCTAGATCCAATTCCCTTTGCGATGTGGGGAATTGATATCATGGGCAAATTCACCAAGGCATCAGGCGGACGAGAATATCTAATAGTAGCAATTGATTACTTCACGAAATGGGTTGAAGCCAGTGCACTGGCAGCAATTACTGAGAAAAAAGTGGAGAAATTTGTGCTTGAGTCAATCATATATCGCTTTGGGATTCCAAAGATTATCGTCACTGACCATGGTACTCAGTTCGACTGTCCGCAATTTGAGCAATTTTGCGGAACATATATGATCGAGCATCGTATGTCCTCAGTAGCATACCCCCAGAGCAATGGGCAGGTAGAGGTTACTAACCGAACGCTATTGGAAGGAATAAAGAGAAGACTCGAAGCTGACAAAGCTTCTTGGGTCGAAGAACTTCATAATGTACTGTGGGCCTATAGAACTACGGTTCGAACACCCACAGGAGAAACTCCATTCAGGTTGGCATATGGATCCGAAGCATTGGCACCAGTGGAGATAATGGCGGGGACATTACGGGATCAAGAGTTAGAGGAAAAAGCAAATGAATAGGGACTGCTTGATAGTCTTGTTCTGTTGGACGAAGTTCGGGCAAAGGCAATAGCACGAACTCAACATTATCAAAGAAGGATAGCGTCTCATTATAATACTCGAGTGAAGAATCATCGGTACTTAGCCGGAGATTTGGTGTTGAGAAACACCTTAGCTTCCGACCTGCGTCACCAAAGAAAATTAGACCCTTCCTGGGAAGGACCTTATATGGTTGTAAAACCAGTTGGTTCAGGAGCTTACAGGCTGAAGAACATCATACACCACATTCAAGAACAAGATCCAACTATAAGGCATCGGATGAAAATCCTTGTGGGTCCTTCAACACTTATGGAATTTTTTCGGATCTTCTTAAGTCGAGGCATCGGATGAAAATCCGAGTGAGTTCCTTTTGCAAGGCGTCGGTTTGAAACCCGAGTAAGTTCCTTCAAGACTTATTGAATTTTCGAATTATCCTTAAGTAAAGGTATCAGTTTAAAACCCGAGTGAGTTCCTTCTCAGACTTATTGTATTTCTCCGGAAATCCTTAAGTAAAGGCATCGGTTTAAAACCCGAGTGAGTTCCTTCTCAGACTTAGTGTATTTCTCCGGAAATCCTTAAGTAAAGGCATCGTTTTAAAACCCGAGTGAGTTCCTTCTCAGACTTATTGTATTTCTCCGGAAATCCTTAAGTAAAGGCATCGGTTTAAAACCCGAGTGAGTTCCTTCTCAGACTTATTGTATTTCTCCGGAAATCTTTAAGTAAAGGCATTGTTTCAAACAACTAAGACCTAATTCAACAGCGATTCAAGTGGCTAGCAAAGTTCAAGATGAAGTTAATTTCTTATTTCTTCAAAAGATCGAAAGTGGCCAGTATCAAAACAATTACAAGAGCTGGATACAATCTTCGGTCAAAAAAGAAAGTCATCATCGGTGATTACTAAGAAGTCATACAAGATCAACACAACTTTGCTAGAACAAACATATGAGTCAACCATTGGTGTGGATTCAAGGAAAAGAAGAGGAGAAATGAGGATTACAAAAAATATCTCGGTATGCATAAGATCCTCCGCAATTTCATACTCTTTGTCCAACTTGTCCAGGAGAAGTATGGTCCTCGACCAAACTTGCATTCAAGACGAGCTCGTCATAATTGACTCCTTCCAGGGGAGAATAAACAGGAGAATCTTCCAGATAATGCATAATATCTGGATCGAAAGGTGGAGGATCAATCTTATCTTTGGTCCAGTCAGGAGGAGGAATACCCAGGTCGGTAAATACTTTAGGATGGCAAATAGCACTGTAGGGAGTCGTATCAAAATGAGGATCCTTCCTTAATATTGATTCCCATACTTCGTTCTCACCATCCCGGTACGCCTGCAAGTTATAAGCATTCAGCATATCAACAAAGGGCTTACTGTGTAAATACTTGAAGACACAGGCTCTGCGAACATCAGTTGGAAGGGATTCGGGCAAAGGAACGACAGCTTGCCTTTGGGGTAACGTTTTAGATCCTTTGGCTTCTGACTTTCCAACTGCTCGGTCCAGTTGCCGGATCTTCTCCCTGGCATCATCCAAGTCCGACTGAAGATGACCGATCATCGAATTCTTTTCTCCTACAACCTCCCAAGCTAGTTTCCGAAGGTGAGCAATTTCAGCATCTTTAGCTTCAGAGATTTCCCGAAGCCTGGAAACTTCATTGCTCAACCTATTGAGCCTAGAGGCTGTTTCCACTTGGTTGTGGAAGTTACTAGTAAGACTCCTGCAAATAACTTCTGAGTTAAAAAGGAGCAGAAGAGTAATTTTTCAGAATCAAAAGATAATGAAGAAAGACTTACATCACCAGTGACTTCATAAAGACTTCATCTGGGAGTTTGGAAAGCACTGCGCTCTCAGAAGTCATTCGAGCAGCAGTGCACCATTCCAACGCTCTGTCTAACTTGTTTGACACTAATTTGGGCGAAGGATGAGAAGGATGAGCTACATCAAGAGAAGGATGAGCTGCATCACCTGTCACCCGACGGCGCTTCCTAGTGGCAAAATCCTCCAACTCCAAAGGAGAGGAGGAGGATGCCAAACAAGCACTAGAATTTGAAATAGGAGCAGCACCTGCTGGGACCACACCTTCATCAGACGCCAACATAGTTGCCTCAGATGCCCGAAGAGTCTCCTTCGGGGGTGCACCAACGGTCTCTGCAGCAGGGGCGTCAGCAGTGCCATCAACAACGGAGTAATCAAGATCTTCCTAGGAAAGATGAGCGATCACTTCGGGCAAAAGAGGCATACGGGCGGCATCAATAGAAACTGTGGGAATCTGACTTGAAGATTCACCAACAGCAGTCGCCTTACGCTTGGAGGATTCTATCACATCCTCCCAGCCGGTACCCTAACTGGCATACCCGAGAGTGTGATCCACAGCCCGAAGATCAGGTATCGAGTAATCAACCTCCCACATAAACAATAACATAATCATGAACAATAATAATCGATGTGCGAAAGATAAACCATAGATCCAAATAAGGAAAGAATGAATATAAATCAGAGTACTAAATATAATCAGAGTGTCTAAATCAGATAAGTAAAGTGAGGCGAAATCCCACTCTACAACCAGCGGAAAAGTAGTTCTAAAAGAGAATAAACATGATAGAATCTAATCCCAATAGCAGGTACAATAGGTAACTAAATTGTTCTGAATCTTATAGACAATATCCCTATAAGTATAAATCTCATAAATGGCACAAGGGCGCTTCCACTCTATGGTCGGACTAAGCATCGTACGGAGCATAACCACTCGCGGGATCTTCAGTGTAATTGTCGTAACCGCAATCACCTTCCTGAAGATATGCCTCTTCTCCTTGCGCTTCTTCATACGAGCAGTCATGATATTCAGAACCTGTAGAATAGTCTAACAAACATTGTACAAAAAGGAATGAGTTTCAAAGAAACTCAGTAAGGCAGTTAAATCCATAATAACGTAAATGGCAGGATTACAAAACAAACATAAATGCAATATGGTATGAGACAAACAATGAATGTATGAATCTAACTCTATATATGCTTGGTCTCTATTAGCGGACATGCTTTAAGTCATAGCACCGTACTTCTTTAGGAAAGTCTCAATCACTCATCATCAGTTGGTAATGGGTCCGGCATCCCTCGGGACATTCCATGGCTGGGGGTATAGGTCACCACTCTCTCACATCACCATTGGTCTAAGTACCGGCGCATGTCAGGGTTAAGCCTAGCCAAATGCAAGTCTTCTACTTAGTTACATCAAGTCAGATCCAGATACGTCCATTCCTCGTCCCTGACGATCCTTTCCGGTATCCTTCACACTATGGTCCTCATAGTCCCTGACTACGGACTCATCAACCCTATTGGTTATCCACATATGGTAAACGGGAAGCTCTCACGTCCTCTCACGGGTTGGTTACCGGTCTTGAGCGCCCGTGAGCCCAAGTCTATCCATATGCAACCCTACCAATAAATGGCCCCCACAATGTGATTCCTGTCTTCTCACGGGTTGGTTACCGGTCTTGAGCGCCCATGAATCCCCATTGCTACCACGGGTCGTTCGGTCTCAATACCCCTCCGATTAGGGTCTGACATAACGGGACATCCTAGTCAAACACTACTAGACAATCCTAAATATGTCATCCAACAGTTTAGGAAGGTGTCCAGAGGGCATCTCCGGAAACATCCCATAATATTCCCGTAGTAGTCCAAGGACAGAAGTGTCAAAAGGACACCTCTCCTTTCCAAACCATACTTAAGCATACACAAGCATCAATTCATAACATCACATATATGGTAACTTCATATATGGAAAGAAATCAATAATTACAATCAACTTGTATATAACTGGTAAGTAAATCATACATGAGTCAATTTAATATAAACAAGTAATGCTACTGATATCAAGACAGTACCACAGTAGTATAACATTATAAGAATCTAATTAAAGAAATAAATTAACAAGATTCAAATATAGAAACTAAGATATGCAATTTATGTTGTTAAAGAAGTAACCATCCTTACCTTTTATAACTTGCAAAGGAATCCTAAGAAATCAAGTAAGATCTTGACAAACTTGAGAAGAAGGTCATAAACAAGTGTATACAACATATTAGGAAAGATCCCTAACAGAAAAGATATCAAAACATCCAAAACAGACCAAATCTGGAGTTACTGTACTCATTTGTCGATTGGATTGGTCTATCGATCGTCGACCAATCGACCAATGAAGACGATAGCCTACAAAATCAGAGTTTTAAGAAATAAGATCCGAATTTGGTGGTTCAAAAGGGTACTAAACAAGGGGTAAACTACATTGGTAGTATCCTAACATATAGAGGACCTCAAAACACTAATCGAATCAAGTCTTCAAGATACAAATTAGGAAACAAAAAGTTACCATAATTAGATCAATCATGGTTCTTGAAGAATTCAAGATAGAAATCATAGACAAGAACAATAGGAGAATGAATCATTGATTCAGATAAAGATATCATGGAAGGCATACTTAGATCTTCAAGAAAATAGACCTTAGAGCATAAATCTAAATAAGGAAACAAAACCTACCATAGATGTAACTATCATGATTCATGAAGAAAGCATGGTATGGTAGAAGAGAAACAACTAGAGATTGATAGATCACGGATCATGTAAAGAAAACACCCCAATTGACTACTAACATGATCAATATAGTAGATCTAAGAAGATCAGAATTTAAATCAAAAGATGAACAAAGACAAGATCATGATTTGATCATGATTCCTTCAAAAGCTTGCAATGATCATGGTTAAGATCATTGCATTAGCCATTAATCCTTAGGAAGATCATGAGAAACAAGTCCAGAGATGTTTGCAACAGAGAATAATTCATATTCCTGCAATAGAGCATTTATTTGGGAGGCATTTTCGATAGATGCAGGGGTGAAGATGAGAGAGTCATGAGCAAAAAATAAATGATTGACTTCAGGGCCATATCTAGCTATCCTTGAAGCCGGTAGTCTGGGGATTTGAACATTTGAGGAGAGCCTGGCTAAGTGTCTCTTGGCAAAGAATAAAAATATATGAGCTCTGTTTGCAAAATAAAAATAACCGCAAACACATGGTATTGTGTAGCTAACGGGTCGATCTCAAGGAGATATGTCACTTAAGAATTTAACCTCTTAATGGTAACTTTTGAGAGTGCAATGATTCAAAATTTTAACTAATTAATGAAAATAAATGAGAGGCCCTAACACATACATCTAATGCAATCGAATTGAGACTAAAAATAACACAAACATAATATAACTATTCATCATCTAATAAATAAATAAATAAAAATGCATAAATAAAAGGCAGGGATAATAGAAAAATGCAGAAAGTAAATAACAAAGATATGAAAGGAAAAGGAAAATCTTAACTAAAAAGAGGCACGACTGTAGGCATCCTTGATTAAGGACCCAGGGGGATAGGAGAACAATAACGGATATAAAAGAAGAAGAAAAAAATGTAGAAATTAATAACAAAACAATAAAAAAAAAAATGAAAACCTTAACCAGAGAGAGGCACGACTTTAGGCTAGTTTCTAGATTCTCTAGCAATATTTTCGCCATCAAAGCAAACAACAACAACAACAGCAATAAGCCTTGTCCCAACTAAATGGGATTGACTACATGTATTCTTGCCCTCCAATCAGTTCTATTTGAGGCTATGCTAGATACAAGGCCTAAGCGAAACATATCTTTTCTCACCACTTCTCCTAAGATACAAAGTAGTGGGAAAAAAAAACATATCAGAACAATGAATGTAACTTGCATGTAGATGCACTCACAAGAAATATGATAATAAAAACTTACATTTCAAATGCATTAACAAGGAGATTTTGATGATCATACACGGCAGCGATTCCAGTCTTAGAATCTCCCATGTATACAATGTGTTGTTCATGAAATCAAGAAGAACAATTAACCAAACTGTATATAAGCATTCTATCAATCAAAAATACATATAAAATAATAATAATAATTATTAGAAAAGAGAGCGAACCTTTCTTTCATCTATTTCCTGAGTTGTGGTGGCGGTGGTATTGGATGCGACTGATCTTTCATGGAGAGAAGATCCAGTAGTAGGTGACTCAAAAAGAGAATAAGTAGAAAAAGATTGATATCCTCATCTTCTCTCTTTGTACGCACATACTCACCCCAAAATGAAGAGGAAGAAGCATTCATGATTTATAGAAAGTGGAGTCAACTAATAATTGTACAATATATATATGTCACATCCACCCAACCGGTACCCTACTTGGCATACCCGAGTGTGTGATCCACAGCCCCGAAGATCAAGTATCAAGGTAATCAACCTCCCACATAGACAATAACATAATCATGAACAATAATAATCAATGTGCAAAAGATAAAGGAAATATATCCAAATAAGGAAAGATTAAATCATATATCATCAGAGTACGAAAGCCAACCAGAATGTCTAAATCAATAAGTAAAGTGAGGTGGAATCCCACTCTACAACCAGCGGAAGGTAGTACTAAAAGGAAAGGAAAAAGAATGAAAAGTAATCCCAATAGCAGGTACAATAAGTAACTAAATCATTCTCAATCTTATAGACAACATCTCTATAAGTATAAATCTCAAAACTGGTGCAAGGGCGCTTCCACTCTATGGTCGGACTAAGCATCATACGCAGCATAAGAACCCGCGGAATCTTCAGTGTAATTGTCGTAACTGCAATCACCTTCCTGGAGATATGCCTCTTCTCCTTGCACTTCTTCATACGTGCAGTCATGATACTCAGAACTTGTAGAGTAGTCTAACAAAACATTGTACAAAAGGAATGAGTTGTAAAGAAACTCAGTAAGGCAGTTAATCCATAACAACACAAATGGCAGGATTTCAAAGCAATGTAAAATGCTATATGATATGAAACACATGATGCAATATGATTCTAACTCTATGTATGCTGGTCTCTATTGGCAGACATGCTGTAAGTCATAGCACCGTACTTCTTTAATAAGGTCTCATCACACAACGCCTTTTGGTAGTGGGTCCAGCATCCCTCGGGACATTCCATGGCTGGGGGTATAGGTCACAACTCTCTCACATCACCATTGGTCTAAGTACCGGCGCATGTCAGGGTCAAAGCCTAGCCAAATGCAAGTCTCCTACTTAGTTAGATCAAGTCAGATCTAGATACGTCCATTCCTCGCCCCTAGCAATCCTTTCCGGCATCCTTCACACTAGAGTCCTCATAGTCCCTGACTACGGACTCATCAACCCTATAGGTCATCCACATATTGTAAACGGGAAGCTCTCACGTCCCCTCACGGGTTGGTTACCAGTCTTGAGCGCCCGTGAGCCCGAGTCTATCCGTATGCAACCCTACCGATAAATGGTCCCCACAAAGCAACTCCTCTCACGGGTTGGTTACCGGTCTTGAGCGCCCATAGATTCCCATTGCTACCACGGGTCGTTCGGTCTCAATACCCCTCTGATTAGGGTCTGACATAATGGGACATCCTAGCCAAACACTACTAAACAGTCCTAAATATGTCATCCAACTGTCTAGGAAGGTGTACAAAGGGCATCTCTGGAAACATCCCATAATATTCCCATAGTAGTCCAAGGACAGAAGTGTCGAAAGCACACCTCTCCTTTCCAAACCATACTTAATCATACACAAACAAAATTCCATAACATCACATATAGGGTAACTTCATATATGCAAAAAAAATCAATAATAATATATAACTTGCATATAATTGGTAAGTAAATCATACATGAATCAAGTTAACATAAACAAGTAATGCTACTGTAATCAAGACTATGCAATAGTAGTATATCATTGTAAGAATCTAATTAAGAAAATAAACTAACAAGATTCAAATATAGAAACTAGAACATGCAATCTACGTAGTTAAGGAAATAACCATCCTTACCTTATATAACTCGCAAAGGAATCTTAGGGAATCAAGTAAGACGTTCACTAAACTTGGGAAGAGAGTCCTAAATAAGTGTATACAACATATTAGGAAAGATACCTAGAAGGAAAGATATCAAAACATCCAAAACAGACCAACTATGAGGTTACTGTACTCATTGGTCGATTGACTTGGTCTATTGCCTCAATCGACGAATGAGTCGACCAACAGAGACAGTGGCCTTCAAAAATCAGAGTTTTTAGAATATGAAACAAAGGGGAAACTACAATGGCAACATACTAGTATATAGAGGACTTCAAAACACTAATCAAATCAAGTCTTCAAGTTATAAATTAGGAAATAAAAAGTTACCATAATTAGATCAATCGTGGTTCTTGAAGAATTCATAGTAAAAATCATGGACAAGAACAATAGGATGATGGATAACTGATTGTCAATAAGAAATCATGAATAACATGCATAGATCTTCAAGAAAATTAGATCTAAGACTGATAAACATGAATCTAAATAAGGAAAGCGAATGAATACAAGTTTTCCTTCAAAAGCGAGTGATGATCTTGATGAAGATCATCCACCAAGCTTTAGATCCTTGGGAAAAGAGAGGGAAAGAGTATAGTGATGGTTGCAACAAAGATACAACATCACTATTACTGTCCTCAATCAGAAAAGGAAATAAAAATAATGAAGAATGAAAGATGAAACACAGAAGAGGATGATCACATACCTTTTTGTGTAAAAGCACGAGTTTTGACGAAGATCCGTCAACATAATCACCAAGGATGCAAGGGAGATGACTTGCAGAGGGCTCTGGTACGTTCCAAAGATTTTGGAGGCAGAAAATACGAAGTAGCCTCGAGATTGGAATTAAATAGAGCAAGTAAAGACCTAATTAGCAAAACAGAACCCATTGGTCGATTGGATTGGTCGATTGGTCCAATCAACCAATGAGTCGATCAATCAGGACAGCAAGTCCAAAACAGGGAAATGAAGGCTCAGAACAAATCCAAACATAAAGGAGTTTTGCACACACACCGAGTTACTTACCTAGTAGGTAGAAATGCCTTCGAACCAGGACAGAGAGCACTCCAAGTCTATCAACTAATTCGATCTTCATCAGGATGCAGTTTCCATAAATGGAACACTGACATCAACACTCATGGATTCAAAGCCAGTCACCAAGTCTTCAACTGAAATGGCCCAAAGCTAACTTCTTGCTTTACTTCGGGTTGTCGGACTTACAAACAACAGGGTTTCCGGGTCAAGGTTAGGGCTATGTTTCACATTCTCCCCCCTTAAAGAAATTTTGTCCCCGAAATTGAAAGCGTACCTGTGCTTCTAAAGAGGTGAGGAAACTTCTCCTTCATATCTTCTTCCTTCTCCCAAGAAGCTTCTTCAGGGGTATGGTTCTTCCACCGAATCTTCACCATGGGAATGGTGCGATTCTGTAGCTGCTTGTCCTTCTTATCCAAGATTTCGGCTGGTTCTTCATCATAGGTAAGATCAGCACTAAGTCCTTCAAGTGCTTGCTGTAAAATGTGTTCCGGGTTCTCTATGTATTTCCGAAGCATCGAAATATGAAACACATTATGAACTCCAGCAAGAGGCGGAGGTAATGCCAATCAAAAGCAACAGGTCCAACCTTCTCCAAAATCTCAAAAGGTCCAATGAAACGAGGGCTAAGCTTTCCCTTAACATTGAATCTCATCACACCTTTCATTGGTGAAACCTTCAAGAAAACTTTCTCTCCAACTTGAAATTCTAGATTGGTCCTTCTCTTGTCAGCATAAGATTTCTGTCTTGAGTGGGCAAACTTAATCCTTTCTCTGATTATATCAACCATGGCACTCATAGCTTCAATCATCTCAAGACCTAAGACCTTTCTTTCACCCGTCTCAGTCCAATACAATGGTGTCCTACTAGTATTTCCATACAAAGCCTTGAATGGAGACATGCCTATTGTTGCTTGATAACTGTTGTTATAGGAAAACTCAACCAAAGCTAAGTGTTCATCCCAATTTCCACCCATATCCACCACACAAGACCTGAGCATGTCTTCCAAGGTCTGAATTGTTCGCTCAGATTGTCCATCCGACTATGGGTGATGACCTGTACTCAAATTCAATTGGGTTTCCAAGGCCTTCTGCAAACTGTTCCAAAACCTTGAGGTAAACCTAGGATCACGATTAGAGACAATACTCATTGGCACTCCATGTAGACGAACCACATTGTCCACATAAAGCCTAGCTAGCTTATCCAGAGTATGAGTGATTTTCATAGGATTGAAATGGGCTGATTTGGTCAACCTATCAACAATCACCCACACAGTTTCATTGCCTTTACTTGTCCAAGGCAAGCTAGTTACGAAGTCCATAGAGATATCCTCCCACTTCCAACTAGGAACAGAAAGGGGTTGAAGTAATCCAGATGGGGGTTGACGAACGGCTTTCACATGTTGGCAAGTCTCACACTTGGCAACAAAATTATCAACATCAGCCTTCAAACCAATCCACCAAAAATGTTCCTTCAAGTCCTTGTACATCTTGGTGCTTCAAGGGTGTACTGTAAAGACTAACTGGTGTGCTTTCTTCAATATTTCCTTCTTAATTTCTTCATTTGCTAGCACACATAGTCTACCTCTAAACAATAAAGCACCATCCATGGATATACCAAAGTCGAGATTCGACTCAGGATTCGAAGAAATCTTCTCAACTTTGTCTTAAGTTCTTTATCAGAACTCTGCAGGGCAACAATCTTATCTCTGAGGCTAGATCTTGCCGTCATGGCAGAAAGAACGAAATTAGAATCCTCAGGGACAACTTCCAAATCAAAACTCTCAATAGAAGACAACAATGGTAGACTCAAAGCATTCAAATCCAAAGTCTTCTTCTGATACTAAGAGCATCAACAACAATGTTTGCCTTACCAAGGTGATACTGAATATCACAATCATAATCAGAGACTAGTTCCAACCATCTTCTTTGCCTCATATTCAACTCCTTTTGGGTAAAGAAGTATTTCAAACTCTTATGATCCGTGAAAATGGCAATCTTCTCACCGTAGAGGTAATGTCTCCAAATCTTCAAAGCGAAGACAACAACGACAAGTTCTAGATCGTGAGAGGGGTAATTCCGCTCATAATCTTTCAATTGCCGAGAAGCATAGGCTATTATCTTACCATGTTGCATCAGTACACAACCCAACCCAATCTTTGACGCATCAGTATAGATTGTCATACCACCAGAACTATCAGGTATAGTCAAAACCGGGGCACTTGTCAATCTATCCTTCAGCTCTTGGAAATTCTTCCCACAGGTGTCAAACCAAACAAACTTCTCTTCTTTCCTGGTCAACTTAGTCATAGGAGCAGCCAACCGAGAAAAGTTCTCAATTAATCTTTTGTAGTAACCCGCCAATCCAAGGAAACTTCTAATTTCCGTAAACGTCTTCGGTCTTTCCCAATTAGCCACTACTTGGACTTTTTCAGGATCGACATGAATACCTTCAGCTGAAACCACATGGCCGAGGAACACTACTCTCTTGAGCCAAAAATCACACTTGCTAAACTTGGCGTACAGCTTCTTTTCTCGCAGTCTTTGCAAAGTGAAATTTAGATGGCTCGCATGCTCTTCTTCATTCTTCGAATAGATCAAGATGTCGTCGATGAAGACAATTACAAACTTATCAAGCACATCATGAAATACTCTGTTCATGAGGTCCATGAACATTGCAGGAGCATTAGTCAAACCGAAAGGCATGACTCTGAATTCATAATGACCGTACCTTGTTCGGAAAGCTGTCTTGAAGATATCACTTGGCTTCACTTTCAACTAGTGATATCCAGACCTCAAGTCAATCTTCGAGAACACAGCTGCACCCTTCAACTGATCAAAGAGATCATCAAATCTAGGCAGTGGATATCTATTCTTGATGGTCAGCTTATTCAACTCACGATAGTCGATGCACAGACGCATACTACCATCCTTCTTCTTTACAAACAAAACCGGAGCTCCCCAAGGTGACACACTAGGTTGTACGAAACCTCTAACAATGAGATCATTCAACTGGTTTTGTAACTCCTTCAACTCAGTAGGAGCCATCCTATACGGAGCCTTAGATACCGGAGTGGCACCAGGGATGAGATCAATAAAAAACTCAACATCCCTATCTGTAGGCACTCCCGATAGATCATCAGGGAAGACATCAACAAAGTCACAGACAATTTTGACTTCGTCAACTCTTTTCTCCGCTTTACTCTTGTCTTGCATCAGTGCAGATAGGATCTTCTTACAAACCCTTCTTTTCTCACCTTGAAATTCAAAAACCGGACTTCCACAAATATGGAACTGAATCTTCCTTGAGGAACAAGAAACACAGCTTTGTGGGCTGTCAACCAATCAATTCCCAAAATGACATCAAAGTCCTTCATATCGAGAAGTACCAAATTGGCTTCCAAGTTCTTCTCACCAATCAACACAGGACATTTAACTAACCCTTTATCTAGTTTCACAACAGGACCAGGAGGTGTACTAATCAATAAACAACTAGACAATTTCTCAGGGATTAGGTCAGTCTTCTTGATGAATGCAGATGACATGAACGAATGAGATGCACCCGTATCAAATAAGACAAATGCAGGAATAGAATCGACTAACAAAGTACCTGTAATCACATCATGGCTTGCATCTTGCTCAATACTGGAAATACTGAACACTCTACTAGAGGGAGGAGCAGGGGCATTCTTCACTACAGGAGCAGACTGTTGGGCAGGCCGCTTCGGAAAAGCAAGAGCGAAATGACCAGCCTGCTTACAGAAGAAACAAAAAGGATTGCTAGGTCCCACTGGAGTAGCTGCAACAGGGGGCTTCTGAACCAATGGCCTAAGGATTTGCATTCACAGGCTTAGCATTTCCATTCACTGGTGGTCGATTCCCGCCATACTGTCTAAACTGGCCGGGCTGCTGAAAACCAGGGCTCTAACCTACACTCCTAGGCTGAAAAGCAAGAGTGGGGTACGGTGTAGGTCTCTCAAAATGCCGATCATTACAATCCACCAGTCCAGGGTTTCGCTGCCAGGGCCTTTACACATGTGCATTCTCCTTCTCAGTTTCTTCCAACTTCTTCGAGTTCTGCACCACTTGGGCATAACTCACTATAGGCTGTACAATGAGGTAAGCTTTGATGGCAAGGCACAGTCCTTTAAAGAACTTCTTCGCTTTGGCGAGGTCAAGCTTCAGAGAATCAGGAGCAAAGAAATGAAGCTCCTCAAACTTCTGTTGGTACTCCAACACAGACAAAGATCCTTGTGTAAGAACCATAAACTCAGCTTCCTTTGCATCTTTCACCGCCTCAGGGAAATAATTCATGCAGAAAGCTTCCTTGAACAAATCCCAAGTTACAACACCCGCATGCAAACCCTCCAAAACAGGACGAGTGGAGGTCCACCAAGCGTCGGCTTCATGTTGCAACTTCTGCTCAGCAAACAGAATCTTTTGGGCTTCAGAACATTGCAGATGTCGAAAAGCCTTCTCCAACTCACGAAGCCACTTGTTAGTAAACAAGGGGTCATTGGTAACTCCAATGAAAGTGGACCCGGATCTCGCAGATATTTCAATTCCAGCGAATGATGACGCTATCGCTTCAATCCGACTAATTCTTAACAAATTAGTATCCGCAATTTGTGAGGGCCGTTCTAGCTATATAAGAAATCGTTGATTAATAATAAGATAAACCAATTACACTTCACATGTTTCTAGCGATTCACATGGCATCATCAAATGATACAAGTCTTGGATAAGAATCTACAACGCACTAGAACGCCCTTGTTGACGATCCTTTACTCCGACAGCATCTAGGGTTCCTCGAACAATGTGATATCTCACACCGGGTAAATCCTTAACCCTTCCTCCTCTTACTAAGACTACGGAATGTTCTTGTGAATTATGGCGATTCGCACGGTATATAAGCGGTGATTTCAAATCCAGAGGTTAATCGAACTCTGGCAACTTTACGTAAGGCAGAGTTTGGTTTTTTGGGGGTGATAGTGGAAAAGTTGACAGATAAGTCACCCTTACTGTCACTCTACAGAACCATACATGAGATTTTCACCTCATACGGCTCCTCGTTCAATTCTTTGCAGTTTCAGAAAACTCTCCATCAAACGAGTATGAGGAGTTCCAGCTAAAACTCCCGCATTCAGAACTGCGGCATGAGGATTCACATTAGCACCAGTACGAGTCTCATTGTGCAAAGTCATGAAACCCGTCAGCATCTGGTTAAACTGGGCTGCTTGCTGTTGCATCATATTGCCCATGATATTGGCAATATCATGAAAGCTTCCAACATTCGGGGCACCGGGTATGTCATGGGTACCCTGATTGTCATTGTTGGTCTGCTGATCATGACCACCACTGGATATCTCACCACTTCCATGAGGTATCTCATCATGACCACCATTGCTACTGGATCCACCACGTCAACTTCTCAGAGTAACCATTCTACAAAAACTGAAAACATCAAAAACACCGAATTTCGAAGTTCCAACATAATCCACAAGTCCAAATGATTTGAAAATGTAAATCATGCTTAAATACATCCATTTACTCATCTAACAATAATCCATAGGACAAAAATCACATTTTCCAAAAATTCAGCAGAAAATGAGGTCTCTGTGTCCATTGGTCGATTGATTGGTCGACTGGCCCAGTCGACTAATGAGTCGACCAATCACATAATACAAAAATTCGCATTTTAAGCCTCATTTCCTCATTCCAACTTCATTTTATCATCTTCCAAATGTGAGGGAGCTCTGGGGAAAGTCTTCCAAAGTTCTTCCAAGTGTTCTTGAGGTGTATTAGTGCTTCAACAACAACACAACATCACACATTCATCACATACAAGGTAAATCTCTCATTCCTTCTTTCATTTTCATCTTCTCATGCTTGCATTTCAACAAAATCCATGTTTTGCTTGTATCATGCTTCGGAATTCTTAGAAACATATTCTCTAGGTTTTAAATACAATAAGATGTATAGATAACAAGTTCTAAAACATTCTAGCACTTTCACAACGTTTTCGTACCGAAATCATTAACTTTAGAAAAATTTTGTTTTCTCACAAACCGTTTGGAGTTTTCGCACGAAATCAAATGCTACATGCTCAAGATGATATTGTAGATATGTCCATATAGTTTGATTTAACCAATTCCAACTTTTCAAAAATCCAATTTTGACCTAGTATGCAAAAATCCCCAAATTCTTCTTGCTGAATTTTGCACTTTTAACCAAGTTTTCGGTCAATTTTCTTCAAATAAACTTCATGATCATGCAATTCCAAGTATTGTGCACATGCTAGTATCTTCGAATCAAAATTTCCCCAAATTTGAAATTTTCCGAAAAACTATGAAAATACCCTTTTGGTTGAAATCTTGAAATAGCACTAACAATCAATGACTTTTGTTTCTTCCACAGATAAACACTATGCCGAGAGGAGGGCAAGAATGAGGTCGAGGTCGTATAGTAGGGGCACTCAGGGGTAGAGGTCAGGTTCCTTCAGAGCCTAGACAGGATGTTCAACGGCCAAACAGATTTGATACACCACAGGCCGAGTTCTTGTACGAGGCCTACTTCAGTTACTGTAGTATCGAGCTGGGACGTCTACTTCACCTTCGTCATCTCATGGTTTTCAAGATTCGACAGAGATTTCACACTATGCAGTGGACGCATCTCTTTACCGAGGATTTGTCAGTATATCCGGAGCTAGTGAGGTTGTTCTTTAGCAACCTTACATCTACAGAGGAGTCTAGAGGTCCAGGACATCCTCTTCGGCTGGTCCTCAGGAGCAGGGTCCTTCAGACACAGATCCGCTTCTCCACGAGATCATTGGCTGAGATCTTGCGGGTACCTTACTACCCACGGTAGTGCGTGTGGATACCTGTGGGGGCAGGGATAGACGGCTACTTGATGCCGTACGAGATGCATGAGATATGCTCTACATTATGGGATGATCGCCGATGCCACACTCCGTGGAACAGCGGGCGGATGACAAATTCGGCATGGATTATCGGTCGCATTGTCGGCCAAAACATTATGCCGAAGGCCGGACATCACCATCGGGTCACAGTGATGGAGGCCTTGGTCATCTACTGCATCTACATGGGCTTCGAGATAGACCTTTCCTACATCATTCAGCAGGTCATGTTGGATCTGGTTCTACAGCCTAGCATGCGGAACCTTTGCTATGGGAGGCTACTGACCGTGATCTTCAGGCACTTTGGAGTGAGTTTCGAGGATACACCAGTGGATGTTGGTTCACTGGGGTACAATCGGGACTAGGACTATCCAACAGATGAAGCTGAAACAGACGATGAGGTCTCTTGGTTCAGAGGGTGACGAGGATGAGGAGACAGAGGAGGAGGAGGAGTTAGAGGATGGAGGAGAGGATGTCGGTCTTGATAGTGATGATCAGGCCAGAGATGATACAGAGATGCACGAGGCTGAGATGGGGCATCACGAGTTTCCTCCTTCATCACACTTCGAGACAAGTGGCCCGTCTCATGCAGTTCCAGAGACTTCAGATCTCGGTGCACAGATGAGATCGATGACTTCCATGCTAGAGAGGATGGAGGTCAAACAGGAGCAGATGTATGAGAGGATGGAGTCACGACAGGATAGGATAGAGCATCAGGTGACTCAGCTAGCAGAGGACTTCAGAGCTTTCAGAGATCAGAGGAGATCACCTAGATAGACTGTACTTTAGGATTTCCCTTTATGCATTGTCTGATGTAATCGTTGTAAAACTTTTGAAATTAATGAAGGTCACTTTGTTTCACTTAATTATTGTGTATTATGCACTTTTCTTTTATTGTATTAGGTGACATTTGTTTAAGTATAATTATGATATGTTATTCAGAAATATTCAGTTATGCTTCATTGGTTAAGTTTCTAATCCAAGTGTTCTATTATTCACTTCTAAGAGTAGATAAGTCATCTCAGATCTATGACTCAGGAATGTTCCGTTATTGTTTTTGGTGGTTAGGATTTCTTTGAACCTGGCTCTGATACCACTCTATCACATCCACCCAGCCGGTATGCTACCTGGCATACCCGAGTGTGTGATCCACAGCCCCGAAGATCAAGTATCGAGGTAATCAACCTCCCACATAGACAATAACATAATCATGAACAATAATAATCAATGTGCAAAAGATAAACAAAAGATCCAAATAAGGAAAGATTAAATCATATATTATCAGAGTACGAAAGAAAACCAGAATGTCTAAATCAATAAGTAAAGTGAGGCGGAATCCCACTCTACAACCAGCGGAAAATAGTACTAAAAGGAAAGGAAAAATAATGAAAACTAATCCCAATATCAGGCACAATAAGTAACTAAATCGTTCTCAATCTTATAGACAACATCTCTATAAGTATAAATCTCAAAACTGGCGCAAGGGCGCTTCCACTCTATGGTTGGACTAAGCATCATACGCAGCATAACCACCCACGGAATCTTCAGTGTAATTGTCCTAACCGCAATCACCTTCCTGGAGATATGCCTCTTCTCCTTGCGCTTCTTCATACGTGCAGTCATGATACTCAGAACCTGTAGAATAGTCTAATAAAACATTGTACAAAAGGAATGAGTTTCAAAGAAACTCAGTAAAGCAGTTAATCCATAACAACACAAATGGCAAGATTTCAAAGCAATGTAAAATGCTATATGATATGAAACACATGATGCAATATGATTCTAACTCTATGTATGCTGGTCTCTATTGGCAGACATGCTTTAAGTCATAGCATCGTACTTCTTTAGGAAAGTCTCATCACACAACGCCTTTTGGTAGTGGGTTCGGCATCCTTCGGGACATTCCATGCCTGGGGGTTTAGGTCATCACTCTCTCACATCACCATTGGTCTAAGTACCGGCGCATGTCAGGGTCAAAGCCTAGCCAAATGCAAGTCTCCTACTTAGTTAGATCATGTCAGATCCAGATACGTCCATTCCTCGCCCCTAGCAATCCTTTCCGACATCCTTCACACTAGAGTCCTCATAGTCCCTTACTACAGACTCATCAAACCTATAGGTTATCCACATATGGTAAACGGGAAGCTCTCACGTCCCCTCACGGGTTGGTTACCGGTCTTGAGCGCCCGTGAGCCCAAGTCTATCCATATGCACCCCTACCGATAAATGATCCCCACAATGCGATTCCTGTCCTCTCACAGGTTGGTTACCGGTCTTGAGCGCCCATGAATCCCCATTGCTACCACGGGTTGTTCGGTCTCAATACCCCTCTGATTAGGGTTTGACATAACGAGACATCCTAGCCAAACACTACTAGACAGTCTTAAATATGTCATCCAACAGTTTAGGAAGGTGTCTAGAGGGCATCTTCGGAAACATCCCATAATATTCCGGTAGTAGTCTAAGGAAAGAAGTGTCAAAAAGACACCTCTCCTTTCCAAACCATACTTAATCATACACAAACAAAATTCCATAACATCACATATATGGTAACTTCATGTATGGAAAGAATTCAATAATCATATATAACTTGCATATAATTGGTAAGTAAATCATTCATGAATCAAGTTAACATAAACAAGTAATGCTACTATAATCAAGACTATGCAACAGTAGTATATCATTCTAAGAATCTAATTAAGGAAATAAACTAATAAGATTCAAATATAGAAACTAGAACATGCAATCTATGTAGTTAAGGAAATAACCATCCTTACCTTATATAACTCGCAAAAGAATCTTAGGGAATCAAGTAAGACCTTGACTAAACTTGGGAAGAAAGTCCTAAACAAGTGTATACAGCATATTAGGAAAGATACCTAGAAGGAAAGATATCAAAACATCCAAAACAGACCAACTATGAGGTTACTGTACTCATTGGTCGATTGACTTTCTCTACTGCCTCAGTCGACCAATGAGTCGACCAACAGAGACAGTGGCCTTCAAAAATCAGAGTTTTTAGAATATGAAACCAAATTTGTTGGTTCAAAAGGGTACTAAACAAAGGGGAAACTACAATGGCAGCATACTAGTATATAGTGGACTTCAAAACACTGATCAAATCAAGTCTTCAAGTTATAAATTAGGAAACAAAAAGTTACCATAATTAGATCAATCATGGTTCTTGAAGAATTCATAGTAAATATCATGGACAAGAACAATAGGATGATGGATAATTGATTGTCAATAAGAAATCATGAATAACATGCATAGATCTTCAAGAAAATTAGATCTAAGACTGATAAACATGAATCTAAATAAGGAAAGCGAATGAATACAAGTTTTCCTTCAAAAGCGAGTGATGATCTTGATGAAGATCATCCACCAAGCTTTAGATCCCTAGGAAAAGAGAGGGAAAGAGTATAATGATGGTTGCAACAGAGATACAACATCACTACTATTGTCCTCAATCAAAAAAGGAAATAAAAATAATGAAGACTCAAAGATGAAACATAGAAGAGGATGATCACATACCTTTTTGTGTAAAAGCACGAGTTTTGACAAAGATCTGTCAACATAATCACCAAGGATGCAAGGGAGATGACTTGCAGAGGGCTCTGGTACGTTCCAAAAAGTTTGGAGGCAGAAAATACGAAGTAGACTCGAGATTGGACTTAAATAGAGCAAGCAACGACCTAATTAGCAAAACAGAACCCATTGGTCGATTGGATTGGTCGATTGGTCCAATCGACCAATGAGTCGACCAATCAGGACAGCAAGTCCAAAACAGGGAAACTAAGGCTCAGATCAAATCCAAACATAAAGGGGTTTTGCACACACACCAAGTGACTTACCTAGTAGGTAGAAATGCCTTCGATTCAGGATAGAGAGCACTCCAAGTCTATCAACTAATTCGATCTTCATCAGGATGCAGTTTCCATAAATGGAACACTGACATCAACACTCATGGATTCAAAGCCAGTCACCAAGTCTTCAACTGAAATGGCCCAAAGCTGACTTCTTGCTTTACTTCGGGTTGTCGGACCTACAAACAACAGGGTTTCCGGGTCAAGGTTAGGGCTGGGTTTCACAATATATATATATATATATATATATATATCCCAAAATACTAGGAAGAGTTGACGTCTAATGCTACAAATGCAAAGGAATATAAATTGGATAGAGGCATTACCATAGTCTAATCTTTTTGATAATATCCTATGGGTTTTAATGCAGACTCAGTTGGGTTGAGATGGTTCTCTTGAATGGACATAAAAGTAAATTACGTACAAACTTTTGTCTATCAATTGACTTCTTTACCATTTATTGTCGAAGGTTAATTTTTTCCCCTCTCTCTATAAAAAATGATTAAGTAGATTTAGGAATTTAACAGATTAACTTTCTTAGACTTTTCTTAGTCTTTGATTTTCTCACAAATTTTCACCATTAATTTTCTCTTGTATTTAATTCAATAGTAAATCCAAAAAATACACATTCTTTTAGTCTAGAAGTTTTTTAAAATAAGAAAACAAATTCAGCGACTCAACTTTTAATTGAATAGCTTAGCCAAAAAATAAATTTTAATTTGATAATAAAATGTTAGAAAGGTTATTATCATATCTGCACGATATTAGATTGTCAATATATATATATATATATACATGAGAATTAAATCCATTGACAATTTAATACCTTGTGGATATATACATATATGGATTTAGATATGGATTTTAGTTAGCAATTTATGCTCCTATGACTTATTACACGATCTGATCTTCTCAAGACTAAAAAAATTATTCATTGGATTTCCTTTTACTGTTATCTCTTTTCCTTTTTTATTAAAAAAAAATCTCCCATACAAATGGATTCAAAACAACCCACACCTCTTCTATTATTCCCAAAAAGGGAATGCAATTCCAAATTGAATTGTAAATGAAATCATTCAGAAAACCCTACCCACTTCTGCTTAGGAATATGTGGCCAATGTTGCTCGCTATCATCTACTCACTCAAGAAATTCGTCTGAAGGATGAATTAGCCTATGACTCATCTTCTCCTATGGCTAATCTGACTTATATGGTAACACCAGATCTTCTCGTCCTCCCTTTCAAGGTCAACCAAATAATAGAGGCAAGCCTTATTGTAGGAGACCTAATTGCTATCGTCCTCCAATTCTTGCCACACCACTCAACCAAATAATAGAGGCAAGCCTTATTGTAGGAGACCTAATTGCTATCATTGTGAAATCCAGCCCAAACCTAGCCAGAACACCCTATCTGTTTTGGGTAAAGAAGGGTTAGTTTAAATGTTACACCTTAAAGTTGGAACTTGATTTGATCTTAACTTGTTGCTTGTAGACCCTTTTGGTTGATGATTTGGTGTTGGAACCCAAGCCCATGGACATTGACGATGATGCCCCTCACTTGAGAGCATTGTCAGTGTTAGTTTTGAATCTGCACACCGAAGAGGGGTGAATTATTTGAAATACCTAATGAACTCTTGTGCCCAATCTGAATACATTTCCCGAAACTAGACTTATTGATGGACTTGTAGGAGAAAACCTCACTCAATTTGACCCCATATAAAACTCCAAATCCCTATCCGAAGTTGCTGAACTATGTCTGGCAAATCATGCTTGCGCATCGAAGAAAGTGAGTTCAGTTGGTGGACCTAATGAACTCCCATGCTTGATCTGAAAGTATTTCTCGAAACCAGACTTCTTGATTGACTTGTAGAAGAAAACCTCACCCAATTTGAACCTGTATAGCCCTTCAAATCCCTGTTTGAACCTTGCTGTCCTGATTGGTCGACTCATTGGTCGACTGGACCAGTAGACCAATCCAATCGACCAATGAGTTCTGTTTTTGCTAATTAGGTCATGGCTGCTCTATTTAAGTCCAAATCTCAGGATTACTTCGCCTCCTATGCCTCCTAAGCCTCTGGAATGAGTTAAAACCCTAATCTAATCAATTCCCTTGCATTCCTTGGTGATCTCTCACAAGACTTGAAGAATTCTTCATCCTCCTACAGCAAAGGTATGTGTATACTCACTCTTTCTTCTATCTCTGATTTTCTTTCTTGAATTCTGTTCTTAGTTGAGATCAGGAAGAAGATGCTGCACTCTTGCAACCATCCACTCCATGATCTCATCTTGTTCCTTGAGATCTATGATCATCATCATGATCTCAACCCCAGCCAATTGAATTCTTGAAACCCTAACCTTTGAAATCCTAACCCTTGTATGATCTCTCTGGAAACCTTTTGGTAACCTCCCATGTGAGGGAAACCTCATGGGTCATATTTATGTTAATCTAAATTTGACCTTCTATGATTTTCTTGTTTTAATTGCCCAATCATTAATTCCCTTACATTCTGTGATGTCAACCTTTTCCTGCGAGCCAAAAAGGTTGAAATCCTAACTTCTTGGATCTAACCAAGAACCCTTAGTTTGATCTTGTAAACCTCCAATCAATGTGTTTCCCTTACTAGAATTGTAACCTATCAATCTTTAATTCTTTATCCTTGATCATACTATATTTTCTTCATGATCCATGTTTAACCTAATTAGGATTTCTAAATTATTCTTTCTTCGTTCTTGTTCTTGATTGAGATCAGGAAGAAGATGCTGCAATCTTGCAACCATCTATTCCATGATCTCATTCCATCCTTTGAGATCTATGATCATCGTCATGATCTCAACCCTAGCCAAAAGGGAGAGATTTTGAGGGGAAATTTTTGGGTAACCCTCATGAGAGGTTAACCAATTTGGGAACCCTTTTATTTCTGTTAATTCATTGGACCCTCCCCAAAACCTTTCTTGATTGTAAATTCTTTCCCTACGGTGAATCTTTATTCTCCCTAGTCTTTCCGTGGGATACACGGATCCTTGTTAGTAAATCCCTAATCGTATGATTAGAGTTCCTTTCCTTTCACTTTAATTGAGAACCGTATTTTCTCTCATTGGTAGACCCTTCCTAATTCCATTCTTAATTTTGAAATAGTAATGAGATGTTCCTTTATCTATCTTGGGTTGTTTTTGTGAGAGTTAATTATGGGTAACTCTCATGGGAGGTAACCAACTCTTATGAGAGGTAACCATATCTGAGACCCTAATGTTCTTTTATCTGTTGGAAACTTCCCAACACCTTTTCAGATTGTGCATTCTTTGTTTCTCTTTCCCTAGGGTGAATCTTGATTACCCCTAGCCTTTCCATGAGAGCCATCGGTTATGTATGATGAAACCCTAACCCCTTTGTTATAGACCTTTTGAGATTGATTTTCGGACTAAGATCTCCCCCATGTCTTCATTAGGGTTAGGTTGTCCTTGGTCATCAACCTCATGGGCAATGTTTTTATCAACCTAAACTAGATTTCCTATGATTTCTTGTTATTTTCTTGATAACAATCGTTCCCTCTCTTTCCGTGATCATAACCTTTTTATGGGAACCATAAGGTTGAAACCCTAGTTTCTTGGGTCAAATCAAGAACCCATATTTTTACCATGACTTTATGATTTTATCGTCCTATATGATTCTAATAAATCCTAGGAAGTTCCCCTTCGAATTTCGGATCAATCCGACTTCAAACGAAGAAGTTATGACCAAATCAGTTTCTGCAATTTTCGTACTGACTCGATTGGTCGACTGCTTGGTCGACTGGGTCAGTAGACCAAGGCACTCGACCAATGAAGGCAGTATCTTCAATTTTCGCTCAGTTTGATTCGTTTGCTCTTTGATCTTTTAGGCATCTTTCCTAATGTTGTATCTATGCTTGTTAGGGGTTTATTTGCTAAGTTTGGAGCCTCTCTCATTGATCTTTGGATTATCTTCGGCAATAATCAAGGTAAGGATAGTTATTTCCTTAACTACATAGATCGAATGCTCTCTGGTTTCTACTTTATGAAACTATGAGCTTGCCTACTGTTATTGTATTTTATACTTCTGATGTACTACTATAAGTATAGTAGCACTTCTCATATGTTTTCTTTTCCATTATTCAAGCTTATATGAATTGTTTATTACTATATTGTTTAATGATTAGAGCATGATCTTATATTCTCTTTTATATGATGAAGTGTTGACTGTGTATGTCATGACTGATCTAAATGTGTTTGTTTAAGTTTGGTTTGGGATTGGGAAGTGTCCTTTTGACACTCTTGTCCTTGGACATCGGAGGGAATAGTATGGGATGTTCTCCGAAGATGCCCATCGACGCTTTCCCGAATCAATGGATGTCATACTAGGGCTGTCTAGCAATGTTGGGCTAGGATGTCCCAGTTATATCAGACCCGATTCGGAAGGGTATTGAGACCGAACGACTCGTGGTAGCAATGGGGATTCGTGGGCGCTCAAGACCGGTAACCAATTCGTGAGAGGACATGGATCACATTGTGGATACTCGAAAGAGGCCATTTATTGGAAGGTTGCATATGGTTAGACTTGGGCTCATGGGCGCTCGAGACCGGTGAGTTGTATCCGTGAGAGGACATGAGAGCTTCCCGTTTACCATATGTGGATAACCAATAGGGTTGATGAGTCCGGTGAGTAATATACGTGACTCTAGTGGAAAGGATACCGGAAAGGATCCCAAGAGGGGAGGAATGGAAGTATCAGGACCAGACTTGATGTAACTGACTAGATGACTTGCATCGGGCTAGGCTTTTCTCTGACATGCGCCGGTACTTATGCCAAATGGTTGTGAGAGAGTGTGTTGACTTAACCCCCTACCATGGTTTGTCCGAGAGGGATGCCCGGACCCACTACCAACAGGAGCCGTATGTGTGACCTACCCAAAGAAGTATGGTGCTATGACTTATAGCATGTATTCCATAGAGACCAGCATACATAGAGTTTAGATGCATACATACATTACTTGTTTCAATTGCATTGCATCTTGTTATGGTTTGCTTCCATGTTATTTATGTTGTTATGGATTAACTTGCCTTACTGAGTTTCTTTCGAAACTCATTCCTTTTTTTGTACAATTTGTTGTTAGACTTCTCTACAGGTTCGGATTTCTTTGACGGTATGTATGAGGAAGCACAAGGTGAAGAAGATTAAGACTAAAGAGCAAGAAGAGCTGACTGAAGATGTGGATTAGATTTCTTTTGTTTCTTCTAGACTTATCTTTTACTTTACTTGTATTAGCTTAGAGCTTTACTTGGATTTCGATCTACCTTCCGCATGCGTTTGTAGGGTATATTTCCGCTATACTCTACAGTTGTCTTTTGATTTGGTATCTTGTTATTCCGCACTCTGATATTCTATAGTGATCCTTCTGAGATCCTTTCTTGAATTTTATTATTAACTTACTTGAACATTATGATTTGTTCTTGCTTTTGATTATGTTATTGTGCTAAATGGATACGATAGTTCCTAAACTTGATCTTTAGGGCTGTGGATCACACTCTCGGGTAGGCCAGTTAGGGTATCGGCTGGGAGGATGTGACAATCGTCCTCCAATTCTTGCCACACCACCTCCTCCCTTTAATGGTGGTTACAAAAAACAAGTAGCCTACAGTAGCCTACATGGTCTTGTTCTCTCTCTCTCTCTCTCTCTCTCTCTCCCCCCCCCCCTCGAACATCTCTCTCTTCATCATTGCCATGGTTTTGAACAGTAAGCAATGTGATTATTTTTAGTGCATAATATGAGAATGGGTATCAACTATTCATAAAGTTTTCCTTTTTTTCTTTGGTGGAGCTAATTCATAAAGTGATACACTATCTGCATAAATCAATGGTATTGATAAATTTTGGCTTTGATTCTCTGTTAAGGATAAGACTTTGACACCTTAAAGGATTGGCTCAGTTGGTAAATACTAATTTCTTACAATATGAGTAAAAAGTTTGAATCTCTTTGGGGTTAGGGAGAAGTCCCACATAGATAAAATAGTTATCAAGTCCCAACCTAATATAAAGCTCTCAATTCCTACCTTTGTTTGAATCATGTTTCAGCTCTTATTTTAGAGTGCGAGTCCATTAGAGATTGGGTTCCTTTAGCTTCTTCCCATTGGTTATCTTCTTTGATTCCTTGGTAGCTATTTCTTTTTTCTGTCAAAGACTTGAAAACTTCTTTAAAATGTTCAAGCAAGTAGACTTGGACGATAACAAAGATGGATTGACCATAAATATTGGTGGGATACTCCAACAAGACCTAGTCAAAGAAAGACAACGAGCTCCCTTAGCCAGAAAATCAGCTAGGATAACCCCCCCCCCCAAAAAAAAAAAAAAAAAAAAGGTAGTTAATCTAACAAGCTCTTGAACTAGACTATAACACACCCAATCCAAAGATGAAGGAAAATTCTATAGAACAAGAACTGATGGCATGCAATCCGGGCTGATTTGCAAATTTGAGATACCCAAAGAATTCCCTAGAAACAATCCATCTCTTAGAGCTTATAGCTCAATTGCCGTAGCTAAGTTGTCATGTCCCTCTTTGCATTGTGTTGCAACAAACATCCATTTGTATCCCAAGTAATGACTCCCTTCCCTCCCTTGTTTGTCATGGTATCCAACAACCCGTCCAAAAACTTTGGAAACATTCCACATCCTCCGTAAGGCTTTTCAGAAGACTCTGCTAAATTCTCCCCTCATTGACAAAATCATTTAAATGGTTATAAAATATTTGCACACAGAAACAAAAAAATTAGTCTTAATAAGCACAACAGAGGCATATTTACCATGATATAGAGCTGCATTTCTAAAATTCCAATGCACCACACCAATGCACTCCATATTTGATTCACCTAGTCCATATTTTGACATACTCTAAACATACCTTAAAGAATTCCATCCAATCATGAAAATTTTCTCCATGAAAAAATCAGTTGTATCAATACACAAGGGAGAATGTTTCCAATAGTATTTGACATGAAAACAATTACATAAAGCATGACTCATACTCTGAACACCTCCACCACAAACCAAACACAATGGGGCTCGAATATCCCTTTTTGCAAATAGAGAACTACCAATAGCCATGGCTTCATGTGAAGCTCTTCAAAGAAAATATTTGAAGTTTGGGAGTGTGGGGATCTTCCAGATTTCATTCGAACAAACAAATGATGAAGAAGTGGAAGTGCAAGCTATCACATCCACCCAGCCGGTATCCTATCTGGCATACCCGGGAATGTGATCCACAGCCTGAGGATCAAGTATCGAGCGGCCATGCCTCCCACATACACGATAACATAATCACGAACAATATAATCAATGTTTTAAGCAAGTAAAACTAGATCAAATGGATAAGAAAAGATAATCAAATCAAAGTGCGGAAAAATATAAGGTATCAAGCACATATAAAGAAAATCCTCAAAAGAGAGAGAGAGCGATCAGAAGTCACTCCCTCAGTTGCAGCGGAAAGTGGTTAATTAGTTAAGTTACAATCCATAATCAAAGAGTAAATCCATAAAAGTTAATACAACATATCCAAGTTCCAGAATGACAAAAAGGGCCTAAGCTAGGGTCTCCTCCGTCTTGTAGAAAGTGTCCTCATATGTGTACACAAAAGAAACCAAGCACAGCCTCTCCTAAAACAAGGTCAGACCAGCTCTAGTACGGAGGGTAATCACCCTCGGCACCTTCACCACAATCTTCGTAATAGCCAGGCCCTTCACCATAGTATGAGGATCCTGCGTCGCCTCGTAGTAGGAGACATCAATGTCTTTGGTACCTGTAGATATGTCTAACAAAACAATTGCACAAAAGGAAATGAGTTCAAAGAACTCAGCAAGGCGTCGTCCCACCATACACAAATCATACGATACAAGTCACAATATGATGCAGGATGATATGAGACAATAATGCAATATGATTCTAACTCTGAGTATGCTAGTCTCTAAGGTAGACATGCTTTAAGCCATAGCACCGTACTTCTTTAGGTCGTCTGTCACTCCCCCTCAATCATACATGATATCTTGGGTCCGCCGGGGTAATTGGGTAAAGTCTTCATCAGAAACCATGGTTGGGGATTAGGTCAACACTCTCTCACATCACCATTGGTATAAGTATTCGCGCATGTCACGGCGAAGCCTAGCCCAATGCAAGTCATCTACTCTGTCGTATCAACTCAGATCCGGATACTTCCCCTATGGCACCAACCAACTCGGTTCCGTATTCCTTCACACTATAGTTAGCGTAATCTTGGATTACGGACTCATCAACCCTATTGGTCATCCACAAATAGTAAACGGGAAGCTCTCACGTCCTCTCACGGGTTGGTTACCAGTCTTCAGCGCGCGTGAGCCCAAGTCTAGCTATTTGCAACCCTACCAATAAATGGCCCCTAACGGGTATCCATAGTATGATCCATGTCCTCTCACGGAGTGGTTACCGGTCTTGAGCGCCCATCAAATCACACTATTACCACGGGTTGTTCGGTCTCAATACCCTTCCGATACGGGTCTAATACAACAAGGATAGTCCTAGCCATACATCTAGACAATCCTATATATGTCATCCAATAACCCGGGAAAGCATCGGTGGACACCTTCGGAGAACATCCCATACTATTCCCTCCGATATCCAAGGACAGAAGTGTCGATAGGACACTTCTCAATCCCAAGCCATACTTAGTCATTCACAAGCTCATTCTCATCATATCATACATGATCAATAATTCATTATATAAGCAAAGGCATAGTATAACATGATCATTCATATATGTAATCATAAAGAATAATTAAGCATGATATTCCGAATGACATGTAACATAATATTACTGATACAAAGTGCATACAACAGTCATACATGGCTAAGGAATACATTAATGAAGTATATCTACTAAGTTTCCAAAGTAGAAGTAGATTCGCATAATCAACGTACTTGGGGTAATAACCGTCCTTACCTTAATCGAGTCGGAAATAATATCAAGAATCACCAAGAATAGCCCAAAAGTCAGTGTTTGTACCCTAGACAACATATAATCAACATTAGAGAAGAAAACAATCGAATCGGAGGTCAAACGAAGCAATTCGGCCAAAGACAGAGTTGCTGTCATATCTTGGTCGACTGGCTGGTAGACTGTCAGTCGACCAAGCAGTCGACCAGAGAAAAGAGTAATGGGCATAAATGGAGATTTTGTCCGAAACTGATCTTCCGATGCTCCGATCGATATGAAACTTGGAGGGCATGATTATTGCAGTATAGGAACACTACACACTACATATTATCACGATCCAACGGTCCAATTGTGAATACCCAAATTGAAACCCTATGTTCTATATGCTAAACATCAAGTATTGAATTGGAATTGATTGCAATTAAAAGAAATGAGGGGGAACCAATTTAGGGGATGGTAAGAACTAATTAGAATCATGAATCAATAGTAATTCAAACCTAGCATACATCTACACATCAGCTTGAATTAAAGAATAGGTTGAAATGAAAGAAATCATGGGATTGTAATGTAAGTAATCATAATTATAGCAAGAATGAAGTGAGATCGATGGAAATGAAAGGGGAAGCTCCTGGCCAAGTGTTTGCAAGGTTGCAGCACTTCAGCCATGGTCCAAAGAGTATAAATTAATAGGAGATTGAGTAGATTAGAAGAAGGATAAGAGAATCCATACCTTGAAGTGATGATTGAGATGGAAAGCCAATGATTGGAGCCAATAATCTTCACAAACACCAAGAGATGGCCTAGGGAATGTCACTCCTCGTTCTCTAGAGTGCCAATGATCAGGGTAGACCTTCATTCACGAGTTCCAAAAAGGTAGGGTCAAAATGGTCGAGATTTTTGTGATTTTCAAATTTAATAAGTGCTGGTTGACTGGTTGGTCGATTGGTTAGTCAACCAAGCAGTTGACCAAGGCTGATAGCAAGCTTAGAGTATGGATTTGGAAGGCCAGACTGATCCGAATTGAGTTGGGTTTTCTCCTACAAGTCAATCAACAAGTCTAGTTTCAAGAAATACCTTCGGATTGAGCACGGGAGTTCAATAGGTGCTTCAACTAATTTAGTCTTCTTAGATGCGTAGATTTTCACTAAACACTGACAATGTGCTCAAGTAAGGGGCATCACTGTCAATGTCCATAGGCTCTAGATCAAACACCGAATCTTCAACTAAGAGGGTCCATAAGTCTCTTCTACCTCCACTCCGGGTCTTCGGACCTACAACGGTACAAAATCCGGGCCAGGTCAAGGTTAGGATAAGGTTGTATTTTACATTCCTCCCCCCCCCCCCTTAAATAAAATTTCGTCCTCGAAATTGAAAGCGTACCTGTGCTTGCAAAAAGATGAGGAAACTTCTCCTTCATGTCTTCTTCTTTCTCCCATGAAGCTTTTTCCAGGGTGTACTATAAAGATTGACTGGTATGCTTCTTTCAATATTTCCTTCTTGATTTCTTCAACAGCTGGCACACAAAGTCTACCTCTAAACAATAAAGTAAGGTCCATTTCTGAATTCAAGGCAATCATCTCAATCTTTTCTTTCAAATCTTGATCAGAACTCTGCAAAGCAACAATCCGGTCTCTAAGGGTGGATCTTGCCGTCATGGCATAAAGAACACAATCCGAACCCTCAGGGACCACTTCCAAACCAAACCTTTCCATCGACAACAACAAAGGCCGACTCAAAGCATACAAGTTCAATTCCTTCCTTTGACCTTTCCTACTAAGAGCATCTGCAACTACATTTGCTTAACTTGGGTGATACTGAATGTCATAATCATAGTCAGAGACCAACGACAACCACCTTCTTTGTCTTATGTTCAGCTCCTTCTGAGTGAAGAAGTATTTCAAACTCTTATGATCTGTGAAGATAGTGATCTTCTCACCGAACAGGTAATGTCTCCAAATCTTCAAAGCAAAGACAACGGCGGCAAGCTATAAATCATGAGTGGGGTAGTTCTGCTCATAATCCTTTAATTTCCGAGAGGCATAAGCCACTACCTTACCATGTTGCATCAACACGCAACCCAAACCGATCTTGGAAGCATCAATGTAGACTGTCAACCCACCGGAACTATCAGGTATAGTTAAAATCGGAGCACTTGTCAATCTAACTTTCAGCTCTTCAAAATTCTTCTCGCAAGCTTCGACCCACACAACCTTCTCTTCTTTTCTAGTTAGCTTGGTCATAGGAGCAGCCAACCTAGAAAAGTTCTCAATAAATCTCTGATAGTATCCCGCCAATCCAAGGAAACTTCTTATCTCAGTCAGGGTCTTCGGTCTTTCCCAATCGGTAATAGTTTGCACTTTTTCCGGGTCAACACGGATACCTTCGGCCAAAACCATATGACCAAGAAACACCAACCTTGAGAGCCAAAAGTCACACTTGCTAAACTTAGCATAGAGTTTCTTTTCTCTCAACCTTTGCAATGTGAAATTCAGGTGTTTCACATGCTCTTCCTCATTTTTCGAGTAGATCAAGATGTCATCAATGAAAACGATTACAAACTTATCGAGCACATCATGAAATACTCAGTTCATGAGGTCCATGAACACGGCAGGAGCATTAGTTAAACCAAAAGGCATAACTCTAAATTCATAATGTCCATACCTTGTTCTGAACGCTGTCTTAAAGATATCACTTGACTTCACTTTCAACTAATGATACCCAGATCTTAAATCAATCTTTGAGAACACAGTCGTGGCTTTCAACTGATCGAAAAGATCATCAATCCGGGACAGCGGGTATCTATTCTTGATTGTCAGCTTGTTCAACTCCCGGTAGTCAATGCATAGATGCATACTACCATCTTTCTTCTTCATAAACAAGACTGGAGCACCCCAAGGTGATACACTTGGCTGCACAAAACCTCTCTCTAAGGGCTCATTCAGTTGTGTTTGCAACTCTTCTAGCTAACTAGGTGCCATCCTATAGGGAGCTTTAGATACCGAAGACGCTCCAGGAGTCAAGTCTATGGAAAACTCAACTTCTCTATCAGGGGGCAGTCCAGACAGATAGTCTGGAAACACATCAGCAAAGTCACAAGCAACTCTGACTTCTTCAAGTCTCTTCCCTTCTTTGACCTTGCTTCCAGGTGAAGCACTTTCCACCAAAGCGTGGACTTGCATTAAAGCGGTCAAAGTCTTCTTGCTCACTCTTCCCTTCTTGCCTTGGAACTCAAAAACTAAATTTCCTTCCCTTCGAAACTGAATCTTCTTCGAAGAGCACAAGATCATAGCATTGTAGGATGTCAACCAATTAATTCCCAAGATTACATTGAAATCCTTCATATCAAACAACACTAGATTTGCCTTCAAGTTCAATCCACAAACTAACATAGGACATTCTTCTAACACTTTATCTAGTTTAACAGCAGACCCAACAGGGGTACTAATTGAAAAACAACTAGATAAACACCTAGGTGTTAGGTTAGTCTTCATAGCAAAAGTAGATGAGATGAATGAATGAGATGCACCTGTATCAAACAAAACAAATGCTGGAAAGGAAGCGACTAACAATGTACCTGTGACGACTTCATGACAAAGGTCCTGTTCAGCACCAGATATGCTGAACACTCTACCAGAGGGAGGGGCAGGGGCAAGAACAAGAGCGCTTCTCACGACTAGAGCAGAAACACTAGGCTGGGCAGGCTTCTTCGGACACAAGCGAGCAAAATGTCCGGGTTGCTTACAAAGGAAGCAAACAAGATCCTTCAGTCCCACTGAAGTAGCTGCCATTGGAGGTCTCTGGAATGAAGGCCGAGGGTGTACCGTGCCAGGCTGTGGGGGCTGCACAAATCCCGTAGGTCAAGCTCCACTAAGTGGCCACGAGGACCCACATAAGTAGCACTAGAACTCTGACCCACACTCCTTGGCTGGAAGGCAGGAGTGGGATATGGTGTAGGCCTCACAAAATGACGCTCGGTGTGATCTACAAGACCGGGGTGCCTAGGCTGCTAAGGCCACTGGACACGCGCATTTTCTCTTTCAGCTTCTTCCAACTTCTTAGCATGCTGAACTACCTGGGCATAGCTCTCAAGAGGGAGGATGGTGAGGTATGCCTTTATAGATGGCCGCAGTCCTTTGAAGAATTTCTTTGCCTTAGCATTGTCAGGCTTTATCGAATCAGGGGCAAAAAAGAACAACTCTTCAAACTTCTGCTGGTAGTCCAGCACTGATAAGGAACCTTGAGCTAATGCCATAAACTCTATCTCTTTGGCATCCTTCATTGCCTCAGGGAAATAGTTCTTACAGAAGGCTTCTTTAAATACTTCCCAAGAGACAACACCAGCATGGAGGACTTCTAGAATAGAGCGAGATGAAGTCCACCATGAATCTGCTTCCTGCTAAAGTTTCTGCTCGGCGAAGAGTACTTTCTGGGCATCTGTACACTGCATGTGCCAGAAGGCCTTTTCTAATTCCCTTAGCCATCTGTTAGAGAACAGAACATCCTTTGATACACCGGTAAAGGATGGCACTTGCAATTTCAAGAAGTTCTCCATCAACCTGGTATGCGGGGTTCCAGCGAACCTCTCCACATACGGGGCTGCCACAACAGGATTGCCATGCCCACCTGCGCAATTCTCTTCCCGAAGAGTCACAAAACCAGCCATCATTTGATTGAACTGGGCTTGCTGCTGCTGCATCATATTCGTCATGATGCTAGCAATGTCCTTGAAGCTTCCAATTTCAGGGGCATTGGGGATGTCATTCATAGTATGGCTATCATCTTAGGTCTGTTGGTTAGATCCCCCAGCGGGTGTCTCTTCGTTGCCGGTACTACTGGAATCGGCAAGACGATTTCTCAAAAGAACCATTCTGCAAAACAAAGTTGACCACATCGAGACACAAAGATTCATCAAAACTCACTTGACCATATGATTAAAATCCTGAAATCATACATAGGTTCATCAATTTAACAAGCAATTAATCAAACATTGGTCAAAATTCCAAAATTTTCACAAAAAACCAATTTTTCACAATTGATGGTCTGCTGGTCAACTGGCTGGTCGACTATCAGTCAACCAAGCTCAACAGCAACGAAAATTTGGCTTTTAAACTTCATTTTCACTTCATTTCTCATTTCTAACTCATTTCTAACTCATTTCTCTTGTGGAGGGGCTCTGGGGAACAAACTTGCAATCATTTCTAAGGAGATTCCAAGTGGTTTGAAGCTTCCACAACATCAACACATCAAACGACACTCAACCAAATAAGGAAATCACTATTCATCTTCTTCTCAAATGATTTCTTCACTTAGATTTCTCAAAATACTATGTTAAACTTGTTGTTCTATGTTAGAAACGTGTTCATGCATACTTAGAAACATAATCCCATAGTTTTCATGCAAAAACAACCCTTAAACATCAAGTAAACACAAAATCCCAACTTGCTTTCGTTAACGTAGCCGAAAATTCCCAAATTTAGTAAAACTTCGATTTCTCCCAAACCGTTAGGAGTTTTAACACCAAATTTGATGCTACACATTCCAAATGACATGCTACACATAATCATGCAATTTGTTTGAACCAATTTCAACAATTTCAAAAATCCCCAAATTTGACCTAAATGTCGAAATTCCTCTTTTCTAACTTGCTGAATTTTCAACTTGCTCAATTTGAATTTCCCCAAATTTCAAAATTTCCGAAAAAGTACGAAAATACCCTTCATGTCCAATTTTGGGTAATCTTCTAACATTGACTTGTTGATCTTTTCTACTGGTATACATACACTATGGAGAGACAAGGACGAGGACATCGCGGTCGAGGTAGAGTAGTGGGAGCCAGGAGAGGTAGAGGTCAGGTGCCTTTGCTGCCACGAGCGGAGGTGATCGACCAACACCGCTTCGTTACACCATTGGCCGAGTTCCTCTACGAGGTATATTTCGGGCATTGCCATATAGAGTTTGGCCGGCCATTTCGGACCAAAGAGTTGACAACATTTCGGATCGGGGAGAGATTCGACACTTTGGGATGGACACACCTATTCACTGAGGATTTGTCGTTGTATCCAGAGTTAGTTCGGTTGTTTTACAGCAATCTGACATCGTTCGAGGAGGGTCCAGTTGATCAGATGGAGTTAGTGATAGTGAGTCAGGTCAGAGAGAGTCAGATCAGATTTACTACTCGCACACTAGCTGATATTCTTGGGGTTCCACATCACCCACATGCATGTGTGTGGATATCAGTAGGTGAGGACTTCAGTAGACATCTACTTCTTTACGAGTTGTACGAGATGTGTGTGACACTCTGGGATGATGATGGGTGTTATCAGCCTAGGACCAGTGGTGAGATGATTCCATCGGCTAGAGTTATTGGGTGGATTGTAGGGAGGAACATCATACCGAGAGCGAGACATCACCATGTGGTTACAATGATGGATGCCTTGCTCATCTATCGGATCTATATGGGGTTCAAGATAGATTTGGCTTACATCGCGCAGAAGGTTATTATCGAGGTTGTCATGCATCCCGGTGTTAGGAACCTTTGCTTTGGGATCCTATTGACACGCATCTTCAGATATTTTGGGGTAGGCCTGGACAATGAAAAGGGGGTTGTTGGAGGTGCAGGGTATTCCATCGGCTCGACGACTATTGGACTGATGCAGCTAGATCAGGTCTATAGATCTCCCAGTCTAGGGGACGAGTCGGAGTCCGATGATGGTGATGAGGATGTTCCAGCAGAGGGATAGGCTGGGGATGATGTAGGGATGCGGGATGTCGGTCCCGATGATCAGGGAATTCCTTCACCACAGTTTGAGGCCAAGGATCCATCACAGGCTGCACCTGAGACACCGGATCTATATGCCCAGATGCTGACTATGACTTCCATGATAGAGAGGATGGGGATCAGACAAGAGCAGTTCTTCGAGAGTTTAGGGGCCAGGCATACTTAGATGTACGAGAGGATGTAGGCAAGTCAAACATAGATGTATGAGAGGCTGGAGGTGAGGCTTGGACAGATAGAGTCTAGACAGGATCAGATGCAGTCTCAGCTCACCCAGATTACCAAGGATGTCAGAGCACCCAAAGATCAGCGGCAGTCTCCTAGATAGATAGATTGTACTAAGATTTCAGTTTATGCTTTTCATATGTAATCCATTGTAAAACTTACTTAAGTTAATGAAAGTCACTTTTGTTTCACCTATTATTGTGCATTATTCACTTTTCTTTTTGTTTCATTAAGTGATGACTGTTAAATTGTAGTTATTTTATGTTATTCAACAATTCACTTATGCTTCATTAATCAGGTTTCTAGTCCGGTTATCTATTATTCACTTCTATGAATAATTGAGTCACCTTGGATCTGTGACTCGGAATGTTCCGTTGTCGTTTCTGTGGTTGGGGCAGGCTCTAATACCACTCTGTCACATCCACCTAGCCGGTATCCTATCTGGCATACCCGGGAATGTGATCCACAACTCGAGGATCAAGGATCGAGCAGCCATGCCTCCCACATACACGATAACATAATCACAAACAACATACTCAATGTTTTAAGCAAGTAATAACTAGATCAAATGGATAAGAACAGATAATCAAATCAGAGTGCGGAAAAATATAAGGTATCAAGCACATATAAAGGTAATTCTCAAAAGAGAGAGAGAGAGCGATCAGAAGTCACACCCTCAGTTGCAGCGGAAAGTGGTTAATTAGTTAAGTTACAATCCATAATCAAAGAGTAAATCCATAAAAGTTAATACAACATATCCAAGTTCCAGAATGACAAAAAGGGCCTAAGCTAGGGTCTCCTCCGTCTTGTATAAAGTGTCCTCATATGTGTACACAAAAGAAACCAAGCACAGCCTCTCCCAAAACAAGGTTGGACCAACTCTAGTATGAAGGGTAATCACCCTCGGCACCTTCACCACAATCTTCGTAATAGCCAGGACCTTCACCATAGTATGAGGGATCCTGCGCCGCCTCGTAGTAGGAGCCATCAATGTCTTTGGTACCTGCAGATATGTCTAACAAACCAATTGCACAAAATGAAATGAGTTCAAAGAACTCAGCAAGGCAAGTCGTTCCACCATACACAAATCATACGATACAAGTCACAATGCAATATGATTCTAACTTTGAGTATGCTAGTCTTTAAGGTAGACATGCTTTAAGATATGACACCATACTTCTTTAGGTCGTCTGTCACTCCCCCTCAATCATACATGATATCTTGGGTCTACCAGGGTAATTGGGTAAAGTCCTCATCAGAAACCATGGTTGGGGATTAGGTCACCACTCTCTCACATCACCATTGGTATAAGTATTGGTGCATGTCAGGGCAAAGCCTAGCCCAATGCAAGTCATCTTGTGGAATCCAGCCCTAACCTTGACCCGAAAACCCTGTTGTTTGTAGGTCCGACAACCCGAAGTAAGGCAAGAAGTCAGCTTTGGGCCATTTCAGTAGAAGACTTGGTGGCTGGCTTGGAATCCATGAGTGTTGATGTTAGTGTTCCATTTATGGAAACTGCATCCTGATGAAGATGGAATTAGTGGAATGACTTGCAGTGCTCTCTATCATGGTTCGAAGGCATTTCTACCTACTAGGTAAGTCACTTGGTGTGTGTGCAAAACCCCTTTATGTTTGAATTTGATCTGAGCCTCCATTTCCCTGTTTTGGACTTGCTGTTCTGATTGGTCGACTCATTGGTCGACTGGACCAGTCGACCAATCCAATCGACCAATGGGATCTGATTTTGCTAATTAGGTCTTTGCTTGCTCTATTTAAGTCCATTCTCGAGTCTACTTCGTATTTTCTGCCTCCAAACTCTTTGGAACGTACCAGAGCCCTCTGCAAGTCATCTCCCTTGCGTCCTTGGTGATTAACTTGACAGATCTTTGACAAGACTCGTGCTTTTACACAAAAAGGTATGTGATATCCTCTTCTATGTTTCATCTTTGATTCTTCGTTACTTTTCTTTCGTTTGATGATTGAGGACAGCAGTGGTGATGTTGTATCTCTGTTGCAACCATCACTATACTCTTTCCCTCTCTTTTCCTAAGGATCTAAAGCTTGGTGGATGATCTTCATCAAGATCATCACTCGCTTTTGGAGGAAAGCTTGTATTCATTCTCTTTCCTTATTTAGATTGATGTTTTTCAGTCTTAGATCTAATTTTCTTGAAGATCTAAGCATACTTTTCATGATTCTTTTATCACAAACAGTGATCCATCATCTTATTGTTCTTGTCTATGATTTTTACTATGAATTCTTCAAGAACCATGATTGATCTAATTATGGTAACTTTTTGTTTCCTAATTTGTAACTTGAAGACTTGATTTGATTAGTGTTTTAGAGTCCTCTATATACTAGTACACTGCCATTGTGGTTTTCCCCTTGTTTAGTACCCTTTTGAACCACCAAATTCGGATTCATCTTCTAAAAACTCTGATTTTTGAAGGCCACCTGCCTCGTTGGTCGACTAAGGCAGTAGACCAAGTCAATCGACCAATGAGTACAACAATCTCATATTTGGTCTATTTTGGATGTTTTGATATCTTTCCTTTTAAGTATCTTTCCTAATATGTTGTATATACTTGTTTAGGACTTTCTTCCCAAGTTTAGTCAAGGTCTTACTTGATTCCCTAAGATTCCTTTGTGAGTTATATAAGGTAAAGATGGTTATTTCCTTAACTACATAGATTGCATATCCTAGTTTCTATATTTGAATCTTGTTAGTTTATTTCCTTATTAGATGCTTACACTGATATATATTATTGATCCAACTATCTTGATTACAGTAGCATTACTTGTTTATATTAAATTGATTCATGTATGATTTACTTACCAAATATATGCAAGTTGGATGTTATTATTGATTTCTTTCCATATAAGAAGTTGCCATATATGTGATGCTATGGAATTTTGTTTGTGTATGATTAAGTATGGTTTGGAAAGGAGAGGTGTCCGTTTGACACTTCTGTCCTTGGACAACTATGGGAATATTATGGGATGTTTCCGGAGATGCCCTTTGGACACCTTCCTAAATTGTTGGATGACATATTTAGGACTATCTAGTAGTGTTTGGCTAGGATGTCTCGTTATGTCAGACCCTAATCGGAGGGGTATTGAAACCGAACGACCCATGGTAGCAATGGGGATTCATGAGCGCTCAAGATCGGTAACCAACCTGTGAGAGGACAGGAATCACATTGTGGGGACCATTTATCGGTAGGGTTGCATATGGATAGACTTGGGCTCATGGGCGCTTAAGACAAGTAACCAACCCATGAGGGGACGTGAGAGCTTCCCGTTTACCATATGTGGATGACCTATAGGGTTGATGTGTCCGTAGTCAGGGACTATGAGGACTCTAGTGTGAAAGATACCGGAAAGGATCGCCAACGGCGGGGAATGGACATATCTGGATCTGACTTGATGTAACTAAGTAGGAGACTTGCATTTGGCTAGGCTTTGACCCTGACATGCGCCAGTACTTAAACCAATGGTGATGTGAGAGAGTGGTGACTTAACCCCCAGCCATGGAATGTCCCGAGGGATGCCGGACCCACTACCAAAAAGGCGTTGTGTGATGAGACCTTCCTAAGGAAGTACGGTGCTATGACTTAAAGCATGTTTGCCAATAGAGACCAGCATGCATAGAGTTAGAATCATATTGCATCATGTGTTTCATATCATATAGCATTTTACTTTGTTTAGAAATCCTGCTATTTATGTTGTTATGGATTAACTGCCTTACTGGGTTTCTTTGAAACTTATTCCTTTTGTGCAATGTTTTGTTAGATTACTCTACAGGTACTGATGACTATGAAAGTCAATATGAGGAAGCACAAACTGAAGAGGCGTACTACACGCAAGGTGCTGGCAACCATGAAGATTACATTGAGGATTCCTCAAGTGGTTTTGCTTGTTACCAGGATTAGCTCTACTGTGGAGTGGGAACGTCTAAGCGTCATTGATGAAGTTTATGTTTATGAAGACGTTCTTTATAAGATAGAATAGACTCTAGTTTAGTTTGTTATTTCTTTCTTATCTTAGAAACAGTTGTAATCTTTCTTTTGATTTGCAATCTACTTTTCGCTGGTTGTAGAGTGGGATTCCACCACACTTGTTGATTGAGACATTCTGATTGTCTTACGTACTCTGATGATATATGATTTATTCTTTCCTTATTTGGATCTTTTGATTATCTTTTGCACATTGATTATTTATGTTCATGATTATGTTATTGTCTATGTGGGAGGTTGATTACCTCGATACTTGATCTTCGGGGCTGTGAATCACACACTCGGGTATGCCATGTAGGGTACTGGCTGGGTGGATGTGACAGAGTGGTATCAGAGACCAAAGTTCAAGGAAATCCTAAACACAGAAAACAATAACGGAACATTCCTGAGTCATAGATCTGAAATGACTCCTCTACTCTTAGAAATGAATAATAGAACACTTGGATTAGAAACTTAACCAATGAAGCATAACAGAACATTTCTGAATAACTTACCATAATTATACTTAAACATATGTCACTTAATGCAATGAAACAAAAGTGCATAATACACAATAATAAAGCGAAACAAAGTGAACTTCATTAATTTCAAAAGTTTTTACAACGATTACATCAGATAATGCATAAATGGAAATCCTAAAGTACAATTTATCTAGGTGATCTCCTCTGATCTCTGAAAGCTCTGAAGTCCTCTGCTAGCTAAGTCACCTAATGCTCTATCCTATCCTGTCGTGACTCCATCCTTTCATACATCTGCTCCTGTCTGACCTCCATCCTTTTCAGCATGGAAGTCATCAATCTCATATGTGCACCAAGATCTGAAGTCTCTGGAATTGCATGAGACAGGCCACCTGTCTCGAAGTGTGATGAAGGTGAAATATCGTGATGCTCAGGCTCAGCCTTGTGCTTCTCTGTGTCATCTCCCGCCTAATCATCACTATCAGTGTCACGCCCTCCCAGCCGGTACCCTATCTGGCATACCCGAGAGTGTGATCCACAGCCCGAAGATCAGGTATCGAGTGATCAACCTCCCACATAAACAATAACATAATCATGAACAATCATAACAAGAGTGCGGAAGATAAATCATAGATCCAATAATGAAAGAATGAATCATAAACGAATCAGAATAATAGATATAATCAGAGTATCAAACAGATAAGTAAAGTGAAGCAAAAATCCCACTTTACATTCAGCGGAAAAGTAGCTCTAAAGAATAAACTAGACAAAATCTAATCCCAGTAGCAAGTACATTGGGTAACTAAATTATTCTCCACTTTATAGACGACATCCTTGTAGGTATAGATCTCATAAATAGCACAAGGACGCTTCCACTCAATGGTCGGACTAAGCATCGTACGGAGCATAACCACTCGCGGGATCTTCGAGTAATTGTGGTAACCGCAATCACCTTCCCTGGAGATATGCCTCTTCGCCTTGCGCTTCTTCATAGGGACCGTCATAGTACTCAAGACTGCCAGGATAGTCTAACAACATTGTACAATAAAGGAATGAGTTTCAAAGAAACCCAAAGAAGGCGATTAAAATCCATAATAACATAAACGGCGGAATTCCGAACAAACATAAATGCAATATGATATGAGACAAACAATGAATGAATGAATCTAACTCTATGGATGCTGGTCTCTATTGGCGGACATGCTTTAAGTCATAGCACCGTACTTCTTTAGGAAAGTCCACTCACATCCTCAACCATTTAAGATATCTTGGATTCTCTCACGGATCATTTCACCGGTCTTGAGCAGCCGATTGGTAATGGGTCCTTCATCCCTCGAGGACAAACCTTGGCAGGGGGTTAAGTCAACACACTCTCTCACAACCATTTGGTATAAGTACTGGCGCATGTCGGGGTAAAACCTAGCCAAATGCAAGTCTTCTACTTAGTTACATCAAGTCGATCCAGATACTTCCATTCCTCGTCCCCGACGATCCTTTCCGGTATCCTTCACACTAGAGTCAGCGTATCCTATGGCACCGACCAACTCGGACTACGGACTCATCAACCCTATTGGTTATCCACATATGGTAAACGGGAAGCTCTCACGTCCTCTCACGGGTTGGTTACCGGTCTTAAGCGCCCGTGAGCCCAAGTCTAATCATATGCAACCCTACCAATAAATGGCCCCCACAATGTGATTCCTGTCCTCTCACGGGTTGGTTACCGGTCTTGAGCGCCCATGAATCCCCATTGCTACCACGGGTCGTTCGGTCTCAATACCCCTCCGATTAGGGTCTGACATAACAGGACATCCTAGCCAAACACTACTAGACAAATACTAGATATGTCATCCAACAGTTTAGGAAGGTGTCCAGAGGGCATCTCCGGAAACATCCCATAATATTCCCGTAGTAGTCCAAGGACAGAAGTGTCGAAAGGACACCTCTCCTTTCCAAACCATACGTAAGCATACACATGCATCAATTCATTTCATCACATATATGGTAACTACATATATGGAAAGAAATCATATTACAATCACTTGTATAACATTGGTAAGTAAATCATACATGAATCAATTCAATATGAATAAGTAATGCTACCGTAATCAAAGTTATGCAACAGTAGTATATCATTGTAAGAATCTAATTTAGGAAACATATTAATGATATTCAAATATAGAAACTAGATTCATGCTATCTATGTAATTAAGGAAATAACCATCCTTACCTTTTATAACTCGCAAAGGGATCCTAAGAAATCAAGTAAGATCTTGGCAAACTTGAGAAGAAGGTCCTAAACAAGTATATACAACATATTAGGAAAGATCCCTAACAGAAAATATATCAAAACATCCGAAACGGTACCAAATCTGGAGTTGCTGTACTCATTGGTCGAGTGGATTGGTCGAGTGGTCCAGGTCGACCAATCAGTCGACCAATGCAATGCAGACGATAGCCTATAAAATCGGAGTTTTAAGATATGAAATCCGAATTTGGTGGTTCAAAAGGGTACTAATCAAGGGGTAGACTACATCAGTAGTATTCTAACATATAGGGGACCTCAAAACACTAATCAAATCAAGGTATCAAGATCCAAATTAGGAAACAAAAAGTTACCATAATTAACTCAAACATGGATCTTGATGAATTTGAAATAGAAAACAAAGACAAGAACTATAGGAGGATGGATCATTGCTTTCGGTAATGAAAACATGAAAACATGCATAGGTCTTCATGGAATAAGGCTTAGAAGCATAAATCTAAATAAGGAAATAAAACCTACCATATATGTAACTATCATGCATCATGAAGAACACATAGTAAGGTAGAAGAGAACAACTAGAATTCTATGGATTATGGATCATGGAAAGAAAACACAACCATTAACCACTAACATGATCAATGAAAGAAGATCCAAAGAGATCAGAATTCAGATTAGAAGATTAACAGCGATTAAATCATGGTTTGATCATGAATCCTTCAAAAGCTTGCAATGATCATGGTTAAGATCATTGTTCTAGCCTTAAATCCTTAGGATGATCATGAGAACATGTTCAGAGATGTTTGCAACAGAGGATGCAGCATCTCTTCTACTGTCTCAACTCAAAAAGGAAAGAAAAACAAAGATGGAGGAGAAGAAGAGAGAGTAGACATACCTTTTGATGCAAAAAGAAGAGTTCCGACGAAGATCCGTCAAGAAAACACCAAGGATGCAAGAGAGATGACTTGCAGAGGTCTTTGGTTCGTTCCAGAGGGTTTGGAGGCAGCAAATACGAAGTGGACTCGAGGTTGGACTTAAATAGAGCAAGAATCAACCTAATTGCCAAAGACAAGCACTCATTGGTCGAGTGGATTGGTCGATCGGCCCAGTCGACCAATCGATCGACCAATGCCGACAAAGAAGGCCAAAACAGGGGAATTGAAGGTCCAGATCAAATCCAATCCTAAAGGGGTTTTGCACACAAGTCAAGTGACTTACCTAATAGGTAGAAATGCCTTCAAACCAAGATAGAGAGCACTCCAAGTCCATCAACTAATTAGATTTTCATCAGGATTCAGTTTCCATAAATAGAACCTCATCATCAACCTTCATGGATTCAAAGCCAGACACCAAGTCCTCTACTGGGATGGCCCAAAGCTGACTTCTTACTTTACTTCGGGTCATCGGACCTACAAATAACAAGGTTTCCGGGTCAAGGTTAGGGCTGGGTTTCACATTCTCCCCCCCTTAAAGAAATTTCGTCCCCGAAATTGAAAGCGTACCTGTGCTTCCAAAGAGGTAAGGAAACTTCTCCTTCATGTCTTCTTCCTTCTCCCAAGAAGCTTCTTCAGGGGTATGGTTCTTCCACCGAATCTTCACCAAAGGAATGACGCGATTCCGCAGCCGCTTGTCCTTCCTATCCGGGATTTCGGCCGGTTCTTCATCATAGGTCAAATCAGCACTAAGTCCTTCAGGTGCTTGCTGCAAAATGTGTTCCGGATTCTCTATGTATTTTCGGAGCATCGAAATATGCAACACATTGTGCACACCAGCAAGAGGCGGAGGTAATGCTAATCGATACGCAACAGGTCCAACCTTTTCCAAAATCTCGAAAGGTCCAATGTAACGAGGGCTAAGCTTTCCCTTAACATTGAATCTCATCACACCCTTCATTGGTGAGACCTTCGTAAAGACTTTCTCTCCAACTTGAAATTCCAAATCGGTCCTTCTCTTATCAAGCATAAGATTCCTGTCTCAACTGGCGGACTTAATCCTTTCTCTTATCATATCTACCATAGCACTTGTAGCTTCAATCATCTCAGGACCTAAGACTTTTCTTTCAACTGTCTCGAGTCCAAGACAAAGGTGTCCTACAAGTACTACCATACAAAGCCTTGAATGGAGCCATGCCTATTGTTGCTTGATAACTCGTTGTTATAGGCAAACTCAACCAAAGCTAGGTGTTCATCCCAATTACCACCCATATCCACCACACAAGATCCGAGCATGTCTTCCAATGTCCGAATTGTCCGCTCGGATTGTCCATCGACCGTGGATGATGAGCTGTACTCAAGTTCAATTGGGTTCCCAAGGCCTTTTGCAAACTATTCCAAAACCTTGAGGTGAACCTAGGATCACGATCCGAAACAATACTCAATGGCACACCATGCAGATCGAACCACATTATCCACATAAAGCCCGGCTAGCTTATCCAGAGTATGAGTGATCTTCATAGGAATGAAATGGGCTGATTTGGTCAACCTATCAACAATCACCCACACAAGTGTCATTGCCTTTACTTGTCCGAGGCAAGCTAGTCACAAAGTCCATGGAGATATCTTCCCACTTCCAACTAGGAATAGGAAGGGGTTGAAGTAATCCAGATGGAGGTTGTCGAACGGCTTTCACACGTTGGCAAGTCTCACACTTGGCAACAAAATCATCAACATCCGCCTTTAGACCAATCCACCAAAAATGTTCCTTCAAGTCCTTGTACATCTTGGTGCTTCCCCGGGTGTACAAGAAAGACCGATCGGTGTGCTTCCTTCAATATTTCTTTCTTAACTTCTTCGCTTTGTGCAGCACACAGTCTTCCTCTAAACAACAAAGCACCATCCATGGATATACCAAAGTCGGGGTCCGACTCGAGGATTCGAAGAAATCTTCTCAACTTTGGTCAAAAACTCTTGATCGAACTCTGCAGAGCAACAATCTTATCTCTAAGACCAGATCTTGCCGTCATGGCGTAAAGAATAAAATCAGAATTCTCGTGGACGATTTCCAAATCAAAACTCTCAATAGAAGACCACAATGGTAAACTCAAAGCATTCAAATCCAAAGTCTTCTTCTGGTTCTTCCTACTAAGAGCATCGGCAACAACATTTGCTTTCCCAGGATGATACTGAATATCACAATCATAATCGGAGACTAGTTCCAACCATCTCCTTTGTCTCATGTTCAACTCCTTTTGGGTAAAGAAGTATTTCAAACTCTTATGATCCGTGAAAATGGCAATCTTCTCACCGTAAAGATAATGTCTCCAAATCTTCAAAGCAAAGACAACGGCGGCAAGTTCTAGATCGTGAGTGGGGTAATTCCGCTCATAATCCTTCAATTGCCGAGAAGCATAGGCTACGACCTTGCCATGTTGCATCAGTACACAACCCAAACCAATCTTTGACGCATCGGTATAAACTGTCATACCACCGGAACTATCGGTATAGTCAAAACCGGGGCACTTGTCAATCTATCTTTCAACTCTTGGAAATTCTTCTCACAAAGCGTCGGACCAAACAAACTTCTCTTCTTTCCTGGTCAACTTAGTCATAGGAGCAGCCAACCGAGAAAAGTTCTCAATAAACCTTCGGTAGTAACCCGCCAATCCAAGAAAACTTCTTATTTCCGTTACCGACTTCGGTCTCTCCCAATCAGCCACAGCTTGGACCTTTTCAGGATCGACACGAATACCTTCGGCTGAAACTACATGACCAAGGAATACCACTCTCTTAAGCCAGAAATCACACTTGCTAAACTTAGCAAACAACTTCTTTTCCCGCAACCTTTGCAAAGTGAAACTTAGATGACTCGCATGCTCTTCTTCGCTCTTCGAATAGATCAAGATGTCATCAATGAAAACAATCACAAACTTATCAAGCACATCATGAAATACTCGGTTCATGAGGTCCATGAACACCGCAGGAGCATTGGTCAATCCGAAGGGCATGACTCTAAACTCGTAGTGACCATACCGCGTTCGGAAAGCTGTCTTGAAGATATCACTAGACTTCACTTTCAATTGGTGATATCCGGACCTTAAGTCAATCTTCGAGAACACAACTGCACCCTTCAACTGATCGAAGAGATCATCGATTCTGGGCAGCGGATATCTATTCTTGATAGTCAACTTATTCAACTCACGGTAGTCGATGCACAAGCGCATACTACCGTCTTTCTTTTTGACGAACAAGACCGGAGCTCCCCAAGGTGACACACTAGGCTGTACGAAACCTCTATCAATGAGCTCATTCAACTGATTTTGCAACTCTTTCAACTCAGTAGGAGCCATCCTATACGGAGCTTTAGATACCGGTGCAGCACCAGGGACGAGATCAATAGAGAATTCGACATCTCTCGTCCGGAGGCACTCCGATAGATCATCGGGGAAGACATCAACAAAGTCGCAGACAACTCTGACTTCATCGACTCTTTTCTCCATTATACCCTTGCCTTCAGATGAAGCATCATCCACTAGGGCATAGACTTGCATCAGTGCAAACAGCACCTTCTTACAAACCCTTCTCTTTTCACCCTGAAATTCAAAGACCGGACTTGTGAAACCCAGCCCTAACCTTGACCCGGAAACCTTGTTATTTGTAGGTCCGATGACCCGAAGTAAAGTAAGAAGTCAGCTTTGGGCCATCCCAGTAGAGGACTTGGTGTCTGGCTTTGAATCCATGAAGGTTGATGATGAGGTTCTATTTATGGAAACAGAATCCTGATGAAGATCTAATTAGTTGATGGACTTGGAGTGCTCTCTATCTTGGTTTGAAGGCATTTCTACCTACTAGGTAAGTCACTTGACTTGTGTGCAAAACCCCTTTAGGTTTGGATTTGATCTGGGCCTTCAATTCCCTGTTTTGGCCTTCTTTGTCTGCATTGGTCGACTGATTGGTCGATGGGCCAGATCGACCAATCCACTCGACCAATGGGTGCTGTCTTTGGCAATTAGGTTGATTCTTGCTCTATTTAAGTCTAACCTCGAGCCCACTTCGTATTTGCTGCCTCCAAACAATCTGGAACGAACCAAAGACCTCTGCAAGTCATCTCTCTTGCATCCTTGGAGTTTTCTTGGCGGATCTTCGTCGGAACTCTTCTTTTTGCATCAAAAGGTATGTCTACTCTCTCTTCTTCTCCTCCATCTTTGTTTTTCTTTCCTTTTTGAGTTGAGACAAGAGAAGAGATGCTGCATCCTCTGTTGCAAACATCTCTGAACATGTTCTCATGATCATCCTAAGGATTTGAGGCTAGAACAATGATCTTAACCATGATCATTGCAAGCTTTTGAGGGATTCATGATCAAACCATGATTTAATCACTGTTAATTTCCTAATCTGAATTCTGATCTCTTTGGATCTTCTTTCATTGATCATGTTAGTGGTTAATGGTTGTGTTTTCTTTCTATGATCCATAATCCATAGAATTCTAGTTGTTCTCTTCTACCTTGCTATGTGTTCTTCATGATGCATGATAGTTACATATATGGTAGGTTTTATTTCCTTATTTAGATTTATGCTTCTAAGCCCTATTCCATGAAGACCTATGCATGTTTTCATGTTTTCATTACCGAAAGCAATGATCCATCCTCCTATAGTTCTTGTTCTTGTTTTCTATTTCAAAATTCATCAAGATCCATGTTTGATTTATTTATGGTAACTTTTTGTTTCCTAATTTGGATCTTGATACCTTGATTTGATTAGTGTTTTGAGGTCCCCTATATGCTAGAATACTACTGATGTAGTCTACCCCTTGATTAGTACCCTCTTGAACCATCAAATTCGGATTTCATATCTCAAAACTCGATTTTATAAGCTATCGTCATCGCATTGGTCGATTGATTGGTCGATTGGACCACTCGACCAATCCACTCGACCAATGAGTACAGACAACTCGAATTGGTCTGTTTCGGATGTTTTGCTATATTTTATGTTAGGGATCTTTCCTAATATGTTGTATATACTTGTTTAGGACCTTCTTCTCAAGTTTGCCAAGATCTTACTTGATTTCTTAGGATTCTTTGCGAGTTATAAAAGGTAAGGATGGTTATTTCCTTAATTACATAGATAGCATGAATCTAGTTTCTATATTTGAATATCATTGATATGTTTCCTAAATTAGATTCTTACAATGATATACTACTGTTGCATAACTTTGATTACAGTAGCATTACTTATTCATATTGAATTGATTCATGAATGATTTACTTACCAATGTTATACAAGTGATTGTAAATATTGATTTCTTTCCATATATGGAGTTACCATATATGTGATGATATGAATTGATGCATGTGTATGCTTACGTATGGTTTGGAAAGGAGAGGTGTCCTTTTGACACTTCTGTCCTTGGACTACTACGGGAATATTATGGGATGTTTCCGGAGATGCCCTCTGGACACATTCCTAAACTGTTGGATGACATATCTAGGACTGTCTAGTAGTGTTTGGCTAGGATGTCCCGTTATGTCAGACCCTAATCGGAGGGGTATTGAGACCGAACGACCCGTGGTAGCAATGGGGATTCATGGGCGCTCAAGACCGGTAACCAACCCGTGAGAGGACAGGAATCACATTGTGGGGGTCATTTATTGGTAGGGTTGCATATGGTTAGACTTGGGCTCACGGGCGCTTAAGACCGGTAACCAACCCGTGAGAGGACGTGAGAGCTTCCCGTTTACCATATGTGGATGATCAATAGGGTTGGTGAGTCCGTAGTCAGGGACTATGAGGACTCTAGTGTGAAGGATACCGGAAAGGATCGTCGGGGACGAGGAATGGAAGTATCCTGGATCTCGACTTGATGTAACCAAGTAGAAGACTTGCATTTGGCTAGGTATTACCCTGACATGCGCCAGTACTTATACCAAATGGTTGTGAGAGAGTGTGTTGACTTAACCCCCTGCCAAGGTTTGTCCTGAGGGATGAAGGACCCATTACCAATCGGTCGCCCGAGATATCTTAAATGGTTGGAGGGAATCCAAGATATCTTAAATGGTTGAGGATGTGAGTGGACTTTCCTAAAGAAGTACGGTGCTATGACTTAAAGCATGTCTGCCAATAGAGACCAGCATACTTAGAGTTAGATTCATTCATTCATTGTTTGTCTCATATCATTTGCATTTATGATTGTCTACGGAATCCGCCATTTATGTTATTATGGATTTTAATCGCCTTACCGGGTTTCTTTGAAACTCATTCCTTTATTGTACAATGTTGTTAGACTATCCTGTAGTGCTTGAGTACTATGACGGTTCCTATGAGGAAGCGCAAGGCGAAGAGACATATCTCCAGGAAGGTGATTGCGGTTACCACAATTACTCTGAAGATCCCACGGGTGGTTATGCTCCGTACGATGCTTAGTCCGACCATTGAGTGGAAGCGTCCTTGTGCTATTTATGAGATCTACACCTACAAGGATGTCGTCTACAAAGTGGAGAATAATTTAGTTACCCAATGTACTTGCTACTGGGATTAGCTTTTATCTAGTTTATTCTTTCGAGCTACTTTTCCGCTGGTTGTAAAGTGGGATTTTTGCTTCACTTTACTTATCTGTTTGACACTCTGATTATATCTATTATTCTAATTCATTTATGATTCATTCTTTCTTTATTGAATCTATGATTTATCTTCCGCACTCTTGTTATGGTTGTTCATGATTATGTTATTGTTTATGTGGGAGGTTGATCACTCGATACCTGATCTTCGGGCTGTGGATCACACTCTCGGGTATGCCAGATAGGGTACCGGCTGGGAGGGCGTGACAGGACTTCCACAAATATGGAACTGAATCTTCTTTGAGGAACAAAGGAACACAGCTCTGTGGGCTGTCAACCAATCGATTCCCAAAATAACATCGAAGTCCTTCATGTCAAGAATCACAAAATTGGCTTCCAAGTTCTTCTCACCAATCAACACAGGACATTTAGATAACCCCTTATCTAGTTTCACAACAGGACCAGTAGGTGTACTAATCAATAAACAACTAGACAACTTCTCAGGGATTAGGTTAGTCTTCTTGATGAATGCAAATGACATGAACGAATGAGATGCACCCGTATCAAATAAGACAAATGCAGAAATAGAAGCGACTAACAATGTACCTGTAATCACATCATGGCTTGGATCCTGCTCAGATCTTGGGAAATACTGAAAACTCTACCGAGAGGGAGGAGCAGGAGCACTCTTCACCACCAGGCGCAGAGCTGCTGTCAAGGGCGCCGCTCCGGACAGCACGAGCGAAATGACCAGCTTGCTTGCGGTAGAAGCAAACGAGATTGCTTTGGATCCAACAGGGGTGGCTGCAACAGAGGGCTTCGAACAAAAGGCCTTGCACTTGCACTTGCACTTGCACTTGCATTTGCTGGTGGTCGGTTTCCGCCATACTCGTTTAAACCGGCCGGGCTGCTGAAAACCCGTGTTCGACCTACACTCTTAGCCCGAAAGGTAGGAGTGGGGTAGGGTGTAGGTCTCACAAAACGACGGTCATTGCGATCCACCAAACCAGAATTCCTTGATCGCCAAGGCTTTTGCACACGAGCACTTTCCTTCTCTGTTTCTTCCAACTTCTTCGAGTTCTGCACCACTTGAGCATAGCTCACTATAGGCCGGATCGTGAGGTAAGCTTTAATGGCGGGCGCGATCCTTTGAAGAACTTCTTTGCTTTGGCGAGGTCTTCCTTCAAAGAATCCGGAGCAAAGAAATGAAGCTCCTCGAACTTCGTTGGTACTCCAACACGGACAAAGTTCCTTGAGTCGAATCATAAACTCAGCTTCCTTCGCATCCTTCACCGCCTCGGGAAAGTAGTTCATACAAAAAGCCTCTTTGAATAACTCCCAAGTTACAACTCCCGCATGCAAACCTTCCAAAAGCAGACGAGTGGAAATCCACCATGCATCAGCTTCTTGTTGCAACTTCGCTCGGCAAACAAAATCTTCTCGAACTTCCGAGCATTGCGGATGTCGGAAAGCCTTCTCCAACTCACGAAGCCACTTGTTAGGAAACAAGGGGTCCTTGGTAGCTCCAAGTAAAAGTGGGTACTTGCATCTTGAGAAAACTCTCCATCAAAGGAGTATGAGGAGTTCAGCTAAACCTCCCGCATTCGGGACTGCGGCATGAGGATTCACATTAGCACCAGCCCGGGTCTCATTATGCGAGTCATGAAACCCACCAACATCTGGTTGAACCGAGCTGCTTTGTCGTCGCATCATATTGCCCATAATATTGGCAATATCTCTCGAAACTTCCAACATTCGGGGCACAAGGGATCTCATGAGTACCCCGATCAGCATTTGGTATCTCACCACCTCCATGAGGTACTTCACCACCTCCCCGAGGTACTTCACCACCTCCATGACCACTGGATTCACCACGCCCACTTCTCGAGTAACCATTCTCGCAAAACCGAGAACATCAAAATACCGAATTTCGAAGATTCAACATAAACCACAAGTCCAAATGATTTGAAAACTTAAATCATGCTCAAATATATCCATATAGTCATCAAACAATATTCCATAAGGCAAAAATCACATTTTCCAAAAATTCAACAGCAAATGAGGTCACTGTGACCATTGGTCGAGTGGTTGGTCGAGTGACCCAATCGACCAATCGATCGACCAATGAAGACCAGAATGCGAAAATTCTCATTATAAGCCTCATTTCCACATTCCAACCTCATTCTAACTTCTTCCAAAGGTGAGAGAGCTCTAGGGAAAATCTCCAAGAGTTCCCACAAGTGTTCTTGAGGTGATTTAGTGCTTCAATAACAACACCACAACACACCATCTTCACAAACAAGGTAAATCTCTCATTCTTCCTTCCATTATCATCTTCTCATGCTTGCATTTCAAAAAAACCATGCTTTACTTGTATCCAATGCTAGAAATCATGCTTAGGAATGCTTAGAAACATATTCCCTAGGTTTTAAACACAATGCCATGCATAGACAACAAGTTTTAACACATTTGGTGCTCATCTCGCAAAGTTTTATACCGAAATCGATATCTTTAGAAAAATTTCGTTTTCTCTCAAACCGCTTGAAATTTTCGCACGAGATCAAATGCTACATGCTCAAGATGACATTGTAGATAGGTCCATACAATTTGATTTAACCAATTTCAACTTTTCAAAAATCCAATTTTGACCTAAATTGCAAAATCCCCAAATTTCCTTCTTGCTGAATTTTTCGCTTTAACCCAAGTTTTCGATCGATTTTCATCAAAACAACTTCATAGACATGAAATTCCAAGTATTGCGCACATGCTAGTATGTTCAAATCAAATTTCCCCCAAATTTGAAATTTTCCGAAAAATTACGAAAATACCCTTTTGGCTCAAATCTTAAAATAGCACTAATTGGAAATGTCTCTTGTCTCTTCCACGGATACACCATGCGAGAGGGGAGGACGAGGGAGGAGGTAGAGGTCGAGGTCGCATCGTAGGTGCTCTTAGGGGCAGAGGTCGGGGTTCCTTTCGAGCCTAGAGAGGAGGTTAGGAGACCGGACATGTTTGACACACCTCGGGCCGAGTTTGCGTACGAGGCCTACTTCAGCTATTGTAACATCGAGATGGGGCGTCTACTTCACTTACGCCAGCTCGGAGCCTTTAGGATCCGGCAGAGGTTCGACACTTTACGGTGGACTCATCTCTTCACCGAGGATTTGCCGGTATACCCGGAGCTAGTGAGGTTGTTCTTCAGCAACCTTACTTACACGAGGAGGCTCGAGGCCGGGGACATCCACTCGAGACTTGTCCTCGGGAGCGGGGTCTTCCGGACTCGGATTCGCTTCTCTACCCGGACACTGGCTGAGATCTTGCAGGTCCCTTACTATCCACAGCGGTGTGTGTGGATACCTGCAGGAGCAGATCCGGACAGCCATCGATGCCGTACGAGCTTCGCGAGATATGCTCTACGCTATGGGATAGCCGTCGATGCTACACACCGTGGACTAGCGGACGGATGACGGGTTCTGCACGTATTATCGGTCGCATAGTCGGCCGAAACATCATGCCGAAAGCCGGACATCACCATCGGGTCACGGTGATGGAGGCCTTGGTCATCTACCGCATCTACATGGGCTTCGAGATCGATCTCTCCTACATCATTCAGCAGGTCATGCTTGGACTTAGTTCTGCGGCCTAGCATGCGGAACCTTTGCTATGGGAGGCTTCGACTTTGATCTTCGGGCATTTCGGGGTGAGTTTCGAGGATACACCGATGGACACTAGATCACGGGGATACCCCATTGGGACTCGGACCATTCGTCGGATGAGACTACATCGGTTAGAGAGATCTCCTGGTCCCGGAGGGTGAGGATGATGATGAATCGGAGGATGAGGATCGGGGATCGGAGGATGGAGGAGAGGATATCGGTCCCGATAGTGATGATCAGGCCGGAGACGATACAGATATGCGCGAGGCTGAGCCTGTGCATCACGAGTTTCCTTCATCACACTTCGAGGCGGGCGGCCCTTCACATGCGGTTCCGGAGACTTCGGATCTTGGTGCACGAGATGAGATCGATGACTTCCATGCTAGAGAGGATGGAGGTCGGGACAGAGCAGATGTACGAGAGGATGGAGTCACGACGGGATAGGATAGAGCATCGGGTGACTCGGCTAGCGGAGGAGTTCGGAGCATACAGAGATCGAGTAGATCACCTAGATAGACTGTACTTTAGGATTTTCCATTTATGCATTTCGGATGTAATCATTGTAAAAACTTTTGAAATTAATGAAGTTCATTTTGTTTCTCTTTAATTATTGTATGTTATGCACTTTTCTTTTCCTTGCATTAGTGTCATTTGTTCAAGTATAATTATGGTATGTTATTCGAAATGTTCTGTTATGCCTCAAAGGTCAAGTTTCTAATTCTGTGTTCTATTATTCACTTCTAAGAGTAGAAGAGTCAATTCGGATCAATGACTCATGAATGTTCAGTTGTTGTCTTTTGTGGTTAGGATCTCCTCGAACCTTGGGCTCGATACCAATCATCACGCCCTCCCAGCCGGTACCCTATCCGGCATACCCGAGAGTGTGATCCACAGCCCGAAGATCAGGTATCGAGTGATCAACCTCCCACATAAACAATAACATAATCATGAACAATCATAACAAGAGTGCGGAAGATAAATCATAGATCCAATAATGAAAGAATGAATCATAAACGAATCGAATAATAGATATAATCGGAGTATCAAACAGGATAAGTAAAGTGAAGCAAAAATCCCACTTTACATTCAGCGGAAAAGTAGCTCTAAAGAATAAACTAGACAAAATCTAATCCCAGTAGCAAGTACATTGGGTAACTAAATTATTCTCCACTTTATAGACGACATCCTTGTAGGTATAGATCTCATAAATAGCACAAGGACGCTTCCACTCAATGGTCGGACTAAGCATCGTACGGAGCATAACCACTCGCGGGATCTTCGAGTAATTGTGGTAACCGCAATCACCTTCCCCGGAGATATGCCTCTTCGCCTTGCGCTTCTTCATAGGGACCGTCATAGTACTCAAGACTGCAGGATAGTCTAACAACATTGTACAATAAAGGAATGAGTTTCAAAGAAACCCGGTAAAGGCGATTAAAATCCATAATAACATAAACGGCGGAATTCCGGAACAAACATAAATGCAATATGATATGAGACAAACAATGAATGAATGAATCTAACTCTATGGATGCTGGTCTCTATTGGCGGACATGCTTTAAGTCATAGCACCGTACTTCTTTAGGAAAGTCCACTCACATCCTCAACCATTTAAGATATCTTGGATTCTCTCACGGATCATTTCACCGGTCTTGAGCAGCCGATTGGTAATGGGTCCTTCATCCCTCGAGACAAACCTTGGCAGGGGGTTAAGTCAACACACTCTCTCACAACCATTTGGTATAAGTACCGGCGCATGTCGGGGTAAAACCTAGCCAAATGCAAGTCTTCTACTTAGTTACATCAAGTCGGATCCAGATACTTCCATTCCTCGTCCCCGACGATCCTTTCCGGTATCCTTCACACTAGAGTCGGCGTATCCTATGGCACCGACCAACTCGGACTACGGACTCATCAACCCTATTGGTTATCCACATATGGTAAACGGGAAGCTCTCACGTCCTCTCACGGGTTGGTTACCGGTCTTAAGCGCCCGTGAGCCCAAGTCTAATCATATGCAACCCTACCAATAAATGGCCCCCACAATGTGATTCCTGTCCTCTCACGGGTTGGTTACCGGTCTTGAGCGCCCATGAATCCCCATTGCTACCACGGGTCGTTCGGTCTCAATACCCCTCCGATTAGGGTCCGACATAACAGGACATCCTAGCCAAACACTACTAGACAAATCCTAGATATGTCATCCAACAGCTTTAGGAAGGTGTCCAGAGGGCATCTCCGGAAACATCCCATAATATTCCCGTAGTAGTCCAAGGACAGAAGTGTCGAAAGGACACCTCTCCTTTCCAAACCATACGTAAGCATACACATGCATCAATTCATATCATCACATATATGGTAACTACATATATGGAAAGAAATCGATATTACAATCACTTGTATAACATTGGTAAGTAAATCATACATGAATCAATTCAATATGAATAAGTAATGCTACCGTAATCAAAGTTATGCAACAGTAGTATATCATTGTAAGAATCTAATTTAGGAAACATATTAATGATATTCAAATATAGAAACTAGATTCATGCTATCTATGTAATTAAGGAAATAACCATCCTTACCTTTTATAACTCGCAAAGGGATCCTAAGAAATCAAGTAAGATCTTGGCAAACTTGAGAAGAAGGTCCTAAACAAGTATATACAACATATTAGGAAAGATCCCTAACAGAAAATATATCAAAACATCCGAAACAGACCAAATCTGGAGTTGCTGTACTCATTGGTCGAGTGGATTGGTCGAGTGGTCCAGTCGACCAATCAGTCGACCAATGCAGACAGTAGCCTATAAAATCAGAGTTTTAAGATATGAAATCCGAATTTGGTGGTTCAAAAGGGTACTAATCAAGGGGTAGACTACATCAGTAGTATTCTAACATATAGGGGACCTCAAAACACTAATCAAATCAAGGTATCAAGATCCAAATTAGGAAACAAAAAGTTACCATAATTAACTCAAACATGGATCTTGATGAATTTGAAATAGAAAACAAAGACAAGAACTATAGGAGGATGGATCATTGCTTTCGGTAATGAAAACATGAAAACATGCATAGGTCTTCATGGAATAAGGCTTAGAAGCATAAATCTAAATAAGGAAATAAAACCTACCATATATGTAACTATCATGCATCATGAAGAACACATAGTAAGGTAGAAGAGAACAACTAGAATTCTATGGATTATGGATCATGGAAAGAAAACACAACCATTAACCACTAACATGATCAATGAAAGAAGATCCAAAGAGATCAGAATTCAGATTAGAAGATTAACAAAGATTAAATCATGGTTTGATCATGAATCCTTCAAAAGCTTGCAATGATCATGGTTAAGATCATTGTTCTAGCCTTAAATCCTTAGGATGATCATGAGAACATGTTCGGAGATGTTTGCAACAGAGGATGCAGCATCTCTTCTACTGTCTCAACTCAAAAAGGAAAGAAAAACAAAGATGGAGGAGAAGAAGAGAGAGTAGACATACCTTTTGATGCAAAAAGAAGAGTTCCGACGAAGATCCGTCAAGAAAACACCAAGGATGCAAGAGAGATGACTTGCAGAGGTCTTTGGTTCGTTCCAGAGGGTTTGGAGGCAGCAAATACGAAGTGGACTCGAGGTTGGACTTAAATAGAGCAAGAATCAACCTAATTGCCAAAGACAGCACTCATTGGTCGAGTGGATTGGTCGACTGGCCCAGTCGACCAATCGGTCGACCAATCTTGCCGACAAAGAAGGCCAAAACAAGGAATTGAAGGTCCAGATCAAATCCAATCCTAAAGGGGTTTTGCACACAAGTCAAGTGACTTACCTAATAGGTAGAAATGCCTTCAAACCAAGATAGAGAGCACTCCAAGTCCATCAACTAATTAGATCTTCATCAGGATTCAGTTTCCATAAATAGAACCTCATCATCAACCTTCATGGATTCAAAGCCGGACACCAAGTCCTCTACTGGGATGGCCCAAAGCTGACTTCTTACTTTACTTCGGGTCATCGGACCTACAAATAACAAGGTTTCCGGGTCAAGGTTAGGGCTGGGTTTCACAATCAGGACCGACATCCTCTCCTCCATCCTCTGACTCCTCCTCCTCCTCTGTCTCCTTATCGTCCTCACCCTCTGGATCAGGAGATCTCACTGTCTGTTTCAGCTTCATCTGTCGAATAGTCCTAGTCCCGATCGTGTACCCCAGTGAACGAACATCCACTGGTGTATCCTCGAAACTCACTCCAAAGTGCCGGAAGATCAAAGTCAGTAGCCTCCCATACCAAAGGTTCCGCATACTAGGCCCCAGAACCAGATCCAGCATGACCTGCTGAATGATGTAGGAAAGGTCTATCTCGAAGCCCATGTAGATGCAGTAGATGACCAAGGCCTCCATCACTGTGACCCAATGGTGATGTCCAACCTTCGGCATAACGTTTCGGCCGACAATGCGACCGATAATCAGTGCCGAATCTGTCATCCGCCTACTGTTCCACGGAGTGTGGCATCGGCGATCATCCCATAGCGTAGAGCATATCTCGTGCAGCTCGTACGGCATCAAGTAGCTGTCTATTCCAGCCCCCGCAGGTATCCACACACACTGCCGTGGGTAGTAAGGAACTCGCAAGATCTAAGCCAATGATCTCATGGAGAAACGGATCCGTGTCTGAAGGACCCTACTCCTGAGGACTAGCCGAAGAGGATGTCCTGGACCTCTAGACTCCTTGGTAGACTTAAGGTTGCTAAAGAACAACCTCACTAGCTCCGGATATACCGGCAAATCCTCGGTGAAGAGATGTGTCCACTGCATAGTGTCAAATCTCTGCCGAATCCTGAAAATCCTGAGCTGTCGAAGGTGAAGTAGACGTCCCAGCTCGATACTGCAGTAACTGAAGTAGGCCTCGTACAAGAACTCGGCTTGTGGAGTATCGAATCTGTCTGGTCGCCGAACTACCTATCTAGGCTCTGAAGGAATCTGACCTCTACCCCTGAGTGCCCCTACCATACGACCTTACCTCGTCCTCGCCCTCCTCTTGGCATAGTGTATGTCTGTGGAAAAGACAAAAAACATTGCTAGTTAGTGCTATTTCAAGATTTCAACCAAAAGGGTATTTTCGTAATTTTTTTGGAAAATTTCAAATTTGGGGAAATTTTGATTCAAAGATACTAGCATGTGCACAATACTTGGAATTGCATAGTCATGAAGTTTATTTGACGGAAATTGATCGAAAACTTGGTTAAAAGTTAAAAATTCAGCAAGAAAATTTTGGGGATTTTTGCAAACTAGGTCAAAATTGGATTTTTGAAAAGTTGGAATTGGTTAAATCAAATTATAGAGACATATCTACAATATTCTCTTAAGCATGTAGCATTTGATTTTGTGCGAAAACTCCAAGCGGTTTGTGAGAAATCGAAATTTTTCTAAAGTTAACGATTTCGGTACGAAAACGTTGTGAAAGTGTTAGAATGTGGTAGAACTTGTTGTCTATGCATGTTATTGTGTTTAAAACCTAGGGAATATGTTTCTAAGTATTCCTAAGCATGATTTCTAACATTGGATACAAGTAAAACATGGATTTTGTTGAAATGCAAGCATGAGAAGATGAAAATGAAAGAAGGAATGAGAGATTTACCTTGTATGTGATGAATGTGTGATGATGTGTTGTTGTTGAAGCACTAAAACACCTCAAGAACACTTGGATGAACCATAGAAGGCTTTCCCCAGAGCTCTCTCATGTTTTGAAATGGTTGGAATGAAGTTAGAATAAGGAAATGAGGCTTAAAATGCGAATTTTCGTATTCTGTGAGCATTGGTCGACTCATTGGTCGACTGAGCCAGTCGACCAATCAATTGACCAATGGACACAGTAACCTCATTTTCTGCTGAATTTTTGAAAAATGTGACTTTTGTCCTATGGATTATTGTTTGATGACTAAATGGATGTATTTAAGCATGATTTAAATTTTCAAATCATTTGGACATGTGGAATGTGTTGAAACTTCGAAATGCGGTGTTTTTGATGTTTTCAGTTTTTACAGAATGGTTACTCTAAGAAGTGGACGTGGTGGATCCAGTAGCAATGGTGGTCATGATGAGATACCTCATGGAGGTGGTGAGATACCCAATGGTGGTCATGATCAGCAAACCAACAATGACAATCAGGGTACCCATGATATACCTGGTGCCCCGAATGTTGAAAGCTTCCATGATATTGCCAATATCATGGGCAACATGATGCAGCAACAGGTGGCCCAGTTTAACCAGATGATGATGGGTTTCATGACTTTGCATAATGAGACTCGTGCTGGTGCTAATGTGAATCCTCATGCCGCAGTTCTTAATGCGGGAGGTTTAGTTGGAACTCCTCATACTCGTCTGATGGAGAGTTTCCTGAAGATGCAAGTGCCCAGCTTCACTGGAGTGACCAAGGACCCCTTGTTCCTAACAATTGGCTTCGTGAGTTAGAGAAGGCTTTTCGACATCTACAATGTTCTGAAGCCCAAAAGATTCTGTTTGCTGAGCAGAAGTTGCAACATGAAGCCGACGCTTGGTGGACCTCCACTCGACCTATTTTGGAAGGTTTGCATGCGGGTGTTGTAACTTGTTTAAAGAAGCTTTCTACATGAACTACTTCCCTAAGGCAGTGAAAGATGCGAAGGAAGTTGAGTTTATGGTTCTTACACAGGGATCTTTGTCTGTGTTGGAGTACCAACAGAAGTTTGAGAAGCTTCATTTCTTTGCTCCTGATTCTTTGAAGCTTGATCTCGCCAAAGCAAAGAAATTCTTTAAAGGACTGCACCCTGCCACTAAAGCTTACCTCACTATCTAGCCTATAGTTAGCTATGCCCAAGTGGTGCAGAACTCGAAGAAGTTGGAAGAAACTAAGAAGGAGAATGCACGTGTGCAAAGGCCCTGGCAGCCTAGAAACCCTGGATTGGTGGATCGTAATGATCGGCGTTTTGTGAGACCTACACCCTACCCCACTCTTGCTTTTCAGCCTAGGAGTGTAGGTCAGCCCTGGTTTTTAGTAGCCCGGCAAGTTTAGACAGTATGGCAGGAATTGACCACCAGTGAATGCAAATGCTAGGCCTGTGAATGCGAATCCTAGGCCATTGGTTCAGAAGCCCCCTGTTGCAGCTACTCCAGTGGGACCTAGCAATCCTTTTTGTTTCTTTTGTAAGCAGGCTGGTCATTTCGCTCTTGCTTTTCCAAAGCGGCCTGCCCAACAGTCTGCTCCTGTAGGGAAGAATGCCCCTGCTCCTCCCTCTAGTAGAGTGTTCAGTATTTCCAGTATTGAGCAAGATGCAAGCCATGATGTGATTACAGGTACTTTGTTAGTCGATTCTATTCCTGCATTTGTCTTATTTGATACGGGTGCATCTCATTCGTTCATGTCATCTGCATTCATCAAGAAGACTGACCTAATCCCTGAGAAATTGTCTAGTTGTTTATTGATTAGTACACCTACTGGTCCTGTTGTGAAACTAGATAAAGGGTTAGTTAAATGTCCTGTGTTGATTGGTGAGAAGAACTTGGAAGCCAATTTGGTACTTCTCGATATGAAGGACTTTGATGTCATTTTGGGAATTGATTGGTTGACAGCCCACAAAGCTGTGTTTCTTTGTTCCTCAAGGAAGATTCAGTTCCATATTTGTGGAAGTCCGGTTTTTGAATTTCAAGGTGAGAAAAGAAGGGTTTGTAAGAAGATCCTATCTGCACTGATGCAAGTCTATGCCCTAGTGGATGATGCTTCATATGAAGGCAAGGGTAAAGTGGATAAAAGAGTTGACGAAGTCAAGATTGTCTGTGACTTTGTTGATGTCTTCCCTGATGATCTATCGGGAGTGCCTCCAGATAGGGATGTTGAGTTTTCTATTGATCTCATCCCTGGTGCCGCTCCGGTATCTAAGGCTCCATATAGGATGGCTCCTACTGAGTTGAAGGAGTTACAAAACCATTTGAATGAGCTCATTGATAGAGGTTTCGTACAACCCAGTGTGTCACCTTGGGGAGCTTCGGTTTTGTTCGTCAAGAAGAAGGATGGTAGTATGCGTCTGTGCATTGACTACCGTGAGTTGAACAAGCTGACCATCAAGAATAGATACCCACTGCCCAGAATTGATGATATCTTCGATCAATTGAAGGGTGCAGCTGTGTTCTCGAAGATTGACTTGAGATCTGGATATCACCAGTTGAAAGTGAAGCCAAGTGATATCTTCAAGACAGCTTTCTGAACAAGGTATGGTCATTATGAGTTCAGAGTCATGCCTTTTGGTTTGACTAATGCTCCTGCAATGTTCATGGACCTCATGAACAGAGTATTTCATGATGTGCTTGATAAGTTTGTGATTGTCTTCATGTACGACATCTGGATCTATTCGAAGAATGAAGAAGAGTATGCGAGCCATCTAAATTTCACATTGCAAAGATTGCGAGAAAAGAAGTTGTACGCCAAGTTTAGAAAGTGTGATTTTTGGCTCAAGAGAGTAGTATTCCTCGGCCATATGGTCTCAGCTGAAGGTATTCGTGTTGATCCTGAAAAAGTCCAAGCAGTGGCTGATTGGGAAAGACCGAAGACGGTTATGGGAATAAGAAGTTTCCTTGGATTGGCGGGTTACTATAGAAGGTTTATTGAGAACTTTTCTCGGTTGGCTGCTCCTATGACTAAGTTAACCAGGAAAGAAGAGAAGTTTGTTTGGTCTGACGCCTGTGAGAAGAATTTCCAAGAGTTGAAAGATAGACTGACAAGTGCCCCGGTTTTCACTATACCTGACAGTTCTGGTGGTGTGACGGTCTATACTGATGCATCAAAGATTGGTTTGGGTTGTGTACTGATGCAACACGGTAAGGTCGTAACCTATGCTTCTCGACAATTGAAAGATTATGAGCGGAATTACCCCACTCACGATCTAGAACTTGCCGCTGTTGTCTTCGCTTTGAAGATTTGGAGACATTACCTCTACGGTGAGAAGATTGCCATTTTCACGGATCATAAGAGTTTGAAATACTTCTTTACCCAAAAGGAGTTGAACATGAGGCAAAGAAGATGGTTGGAACTAGTCTCTGATTATGATTTTGATATTCAGTATCACCCTGGTAAGGCAAACGTTGTTGCTGATGCTCTTAGTAGGAAGAATCAGAAGAAGACTTTGGATTTGAATACTTTGAGTCTACCCTTGTTGTCTTCTATTGAGAGTTTTGATTTAGAAGTTGTCCCTGAGAATTCTGATTTCGTTCTTTCTGCCATGACGGCAAGATCTAGCCTAAAAGATAGGATTGTTGCCTTGCAGAGTTCTGATCAAGAACTTAAGGACAAAGTTGAGAAGATTTCTTCAAATCCTGAGTCGGATCCCGACTTCAATATATCCATGGATGGTGCTTTATTGTTTAGAGGTAGACTATGCGTGCCAACAAATGAAGAAATTAAGAAGGAAATATTGAAGGAAGCACACATCGGTCAGTCTTTATCAGACACCCCGGAAGCACCAAGATGTACAAGGACTTGAAGGAACATTTTTGGTGGATTGGTTTGAAGGCTGATGTTGATAATTTTGTTGCCAAGTGTGAGACTTGCCAGCATGTGAAAGCCGTTCGTCAACCCCCATCTGGTTTACTGCAACCCCTTCTTGTTCCTAGTTGGAAGTGGGAGGATATCTCTATGGACTTCGTGACTAGCTTGCCTCAGACAAGTAAAGGCAATGACACTGTGTGGGTGATTGTTGATAGGTTGACCAAATCAGCCCATTTCATTCCTATGAAGATCACTCATACTCTGGATAAGTTAGCTAGGTTGTATGTGGACAATGTGGTTCCTCTGCACGGAGTGTGTGAAACCCAGCCCTAACCTTGACCCGGAAACCTTGTTATTTGTAGGTCCGATGACCCGAAGTAAAGTAAGAAGTCAGCTTTGGACCATCCCAGTTGAGGACTTGGTGTCTCGGGCTCCCTTTGAATCCATGAAGGTTGTGTGGGTTCTTTTTTTGGGACCGGCTTTTGGGGGGCTGGGGGGGCCCCTCCTTTTTGTGGCTTTCCCCCCCCTGGCCCCTCTTGCCCCCTTTGGGTTGCGGCCCCCCCCCCCCCCCGCATTGGTCGACCGATTGGTCGATCGGCCAGTCGACCAATCCACTCGACCAATGGGTGTCTGTCTTTGGCAATTAGGTTGATTCTTGCTCTATTTAAGCCTAACCTCGAGTCCACTTCGTATTTGCTGCCTCCAAACCCTCCGGAACGAACCAAAGACCTCTCGCAAGTCATCTCTCTTGCATCCTTGGAGTTTTCTTGGCGGATCTTCGTCGGAACTCTTCTTCTTGCATCAAAAGGTATGTCTACTCTCTCTTCTTCTCCTACATCTTTGTTTTTCTTTCCTTTTTGAGTTGAGACAAGAGAAGAGATGCTGCATCCTCTCGTTGCAAACATCTCTCGAACATGTTCTCATGATCATCCTAAGGATTAAAGGCTAGAACAATGATCTTAACCATGATCATTGCAAGCTTTTGAAGGATTCATGATCAAACCATGATTTAATCTCTCGTTAATTTCCTAATCTGAATTCTCGATCTCTTTGGATCTTCTTTCATTGATCATGTTAGTGGTTAATGGTTGTGTTTTCTTTCTACGATCCATAATCCATAGAATTCTAGTTGTTCTCTTCTACCTTACTATGTGTTCTTCATGATGCATGATAGTACATATATGGTAGGTTTTATTTCCTTATTTAGATTTATGCTTCTAAGCCTTATTCCATGAAGACCTATGCATGTTTTCATGTTTTCATTACCGAAAGCAATGATCCATCCTCCTATAGTTCTTGTCCTTGTTTTCTATTTCAAAATTCATCAAGATCCATGTTTGATTTATTTATGGTAACTTTTTGTTTCCTAATTTGGATCTTGATACCTTGATTTGATTAGTGTTTTGAGGTCCCCTATATGCTAGAATACTACTGATGTAGTTTACCCCTTGATTAGTACCCTTTTGAACCACCAAATTCGGATTTCATATCTCAAAACTCGATTTTCTAAGTTATCGTCGCATTGGTCGATCGATTGGTCGATTGGACCACTCGACCAATCCACTCGACCAATGAGTGCAAAGAACTCCATTGGTCTGGTTTTTTGGATGCTTTGCTATATTTTCTGTTAGGGATCTTTCCTAATATGTTGTATATACTTGTTTAGGACCTTCTTCTCAAGTTTGCCAAGATCTTACTTGATTTCTTAGGATTCTTTGCGAGTTATAAAAGGTAAGGATGGTTATTTCCTTAATTACATAGATAGCATGAATCTAGTTTCTATATTTGAATATCATTAATATGTTTCCTAAATTAGATTCTTACAATGATATTCTACTGTTGCATAACTTTGATTACAGTAGCATTACTTATTCATATTGAATTGATTCATGTATGATTTACTTACCAATGTTATACAAATGATTGTAAATATTGATTTCTTTCCATATATGGAGTTACCATATATGTGATTATATGAATTGATGCATGTGTATGCTTACGTATGGTTTGGAAAGGAGAGGTGTCCTTTTGACATTTCTGTCCTTGGACTACTACGGGAATATTATGGGATGTTTCCGGAGATGCCCTCTCGGACACCTTCCTAAACCGTTGGATGACATATATAGGATTGTCTAGTAGTGTTTGGCTAGGATGTCCTGTTATGTCGGACCCTAATCGGAGGGGTATTGAGACCGAACGACCCGTGGTAGCAATGGGGATTCATGGGCGCTCAAGACCGGTAACCAACCCGTGAGAGGACAGGAATCACATTGTGGGGGCCATTTATTGGTAGGGTTGCATATGGTTAGACTTGGGCTCGCTGGCGCTTAAGACCGGTAACCAACCCGTGAGAGGACGTGAGAGCTTCCCGTTTACCATATGTGGATAACCAATAGGGTTGATGAGTCCGTAGTCCGAGTTGGTTGGTGCCATAGGATACGCTGACTCTAGTGTGAAGGATACCGGAAAGGATCGTCAGGGACGAGGAATGGAAGTATCTGGATCTGACTTGATGTAACTAAGTAGAAGACTTGCATTTGGCTAGGTATTACCCCGACATGCGCCAAGACTTATACCAAATGGTTGTGAGAGAGTGTGTTGACTTAACCCCCTAGCCATGGAATGTCCCGAGGGATGCCGGACCCATTACCAACTGATGATGAGTGATTGAGACTTTCCTACAGAAGTACGGTGCTATGACTTAAAGCATGTCTGCCAATAGAGACCAGCATACATAGAGTTAGATTCATTCATTCATTGTTTGTCTCATATCATATTGCATTTATGATTGTTCTGGAATCCTGCCATTTATGTTATTATGGATTTTAACTGCCTTACTGAGTTTCTTCGAAACTCATTCCTTTATTGTACAATGTTGTTAGACTATCCTGCAGGTGCGGAATACTATGACGGTCCCTATGAGGAAGCGCAAGGCAAAGAGACATATCTCCAGGAAGGTGATTGCGGTTACCACAATTACTCTGAAGATTCCACGGGTGGTTATGCTCCGTACAATGCTTAGTCCGACCATTGAGTGGAAGCGTCCTTGTGCTATTTATGAGATCTACACCTACAAGGATGTCGTCTACAAAGTGGAGAATAATTTAGTTACCCAATGTACTTGTTACTGGGATTAGCTTTTATCTAGTTTATTCTTTCGAGCTACTTTTCCACTTTGGATGTAAAGTGGGATTTTTGCTTCACTTTACTTATCTGTTGACACTCTGATTATATATCTATTATTCCGTTTCGTTTATGATTCATTCTTTCTTTATTGAATCTATGATTTATCTTCCGCACTCTTGTTATGGTTGTTCATGATTATGTTATTGCTTATGTGGGAGGTTGATCACTCGATACCTGATCTTCGGGCTGTGGATCACACTCTCGGGTATGCCAGATAGGGTACCGGCTGGGAGGGCGTGACTGAGTGCGTGCCAATGAGTATTGTCTCTGATCGTGATCCTAGGTTTACCTCAAGGTTTTGGAATAGTTTGCAGAAGGCCTTGGGAACCCAATTGAATTTCAGTACAGCTCATCACCCATAGTCGGATGGACAATCTGAGCGAACAATTCAAACCCTGGAAGATATGCTCAGATTCTGTGTTGTGGATATGGGTGGTATTGGGATGAACACTTAGCTTTGGTTGAGTTTGCCTATAACATCAGTTATCAAGCAACAATAGGCATGGCCCCATTCAAGGCTTTGTATGGTAATCCTTGTAGGATACCATTGTACTGGACTGAGACGAGTGAAAGAAAGGTCTTAGGTCCTAATATGATTGAATCTACGAGTGCGATGGTTGATATGATCAGAGAGAGGATTAAGTCTGCCCAGTCAAGACAGAAATCTTATACCGACAAGAGAAGGACTGATTTAGAATTTCTGGTTGGAGAGAAAGTTTTGTTGAAGGTTTCACCAATGAAGGGTGTGATGAGATTCAATGTTAAGTGTAAGCTTAACCCTCGTTTCATTGGACCTTTTGAGATTCTGGAGAAGGTTGGACCTGTTGCTTATCGATTGGCATTACCTCCGCCTCTTGCTAGAGTTCATAATGTGTTTCATATTTCGATGCTTTGGAAATCCATAGAGAATCCGGAACACATTTTACATCAAGCACCTGAAGGACTTAGTGCTTATCTTACCTATGATGAAGAACCAGCCGAAATCCTGGATAAGAAGGACAAACAACTACGGAATCGCACCATTCCTTTGGTGAAGATTCGGTGGAAGAACCATACCCTTGAAGAAGCTTCTTGGGAGAAGGAAGAAGATATGAAGGAGAAGTTTCCTCAGCTCTTTGGAAGCACATGTACGCTTTCAATTTCAGGGACGAGATTTCTTTAAGGGGGGGAGAATGTGAAATCCAGCCCTAACCTTCACCCGAAAACCCTATTGTTTGTAGGTCAGACAACCCGAAGTAAGGCAAGAAGTCAGCTTTGGGCCATTTCAGTAGAAGACTTGGTGGCTGGCTTGGAATCCATGAGTGTTGATGTCAGTGTTCCATTTATGGAAACTGCATCCTGATGAAGATGGAATTAGTGGAATGACTTGGAGTGCTCTCTATCATGGTTCGAAGGCATTTCTACCTACTAGATAAGTAACTTGGTGTGTGTGCAAAACCCCTTTATGTTTGGATTTGATCTGAGCCTTCATTTCTCTGTTTTGGACTTGCTGTTCTGATTGGTCGACTCATTGGTCGACTGGACCAGTCGACCAATCCAATCGACCAATGGGATCTGATTTTGCTAATTAGGTCTTTGCTTGCTCTATTTAAGTCCAATCTCGAGTCTACTTTGTATTTTCTACCTCGAAACTCTTTGGAACGTACCAGAGCCCTCTGCAAGTCATCTCCCTTGCGTCCTTGGTGATTAACTTGACGGATCTTCGACAAGACTCGTGCTTTTACACAAGAAGGTATGTGATCATCCTCTTCTATGTTTCATCTTTGATTCTTCGTTACTTTTCTTTCCTTTTCTAATTGAGGACAGTAGTGGTGATGTTGTATCTCTGTTGCAACCATCACTATACTCTTTCCCTCTTTTTTCCTAAGGATCTAAAGCTTGGTGGATGATCTTCATCAAGATCATCACTCGCTTTTGAAGGAAAGCTTGTATTCATTCTCTTTCCTTATTTAGATTGATGTTCTTCAGTCTTAGATCTAATTTTCTTGAAGATCTAAGCATACTTTTCATGATTCCTATATCACAAACAGTGATCCATCATCTTATTGTTCTTGTCTATGATTTTTACTATGAATTCTTCAAGAACCTTGATTGATCCAATTATGGTAAGTTTTTGTTTCCTAATTTGTAACTTGAAGACTTGATTTGATTAGTGTTTTAGAGTCTTCTATATACTAGTACACTACCATTGTGGTTTTCCCCTTGTTTAGTACCCTTTTGAACCACCAAATTTGGTTTCATATTCTAAAAACTGTGATTTTTGAAGGCCACTGTCTTTGTTGGTCGACTCATTGGTCGACTGAGGCAGTAGACCAAGTCAATCGACCAATGAGTACAACAATCTCATATATTGGTCTGTTTTGGATGTTTTTATATCTTTCCTTTTAAGTATCTTTCATAATATGTTATATATACTTGTTTAGGACTTGCTTCCCAAGTTTAGTCAAGGTCTTACTTGATTCCCTAAGATTCCTTTGCGAGTTATATAAGGTAAGGATGGTTATTTCCTTAACTACATAGATTGCATATCCTAGTTTCTATATTTGAATCTTGTTAGTTTATTTCCTTAATTAGATGTTTACACTGATATATATTACTAATCCAACTATCTTGATTACAGTAGCATTACTTGTTTATATTAAATTGATTCATGTATGATTTACTTACCAAATATATGCAAGTTGCATGTTATTATTGATTTCTTTCCATATAAGAAGTTGCCATATATGTGATGTTAGGGAATTCTGTTTGTGTATGATTAAGTATGGTTTGGAAAGGAGAGGTGTCCTTTTGACACTTCTGTCCTTGGACAACTACGGGAATATTATGGGATGTTTCTGGAGATACCCTTTGGACACCTTCCTAAACTGTTGGATGACATATTTAGGACTATCTAGTAGTGTTTGGCTAGGATGTCCCATTATGTCAGACCCTAATCGGAGGGGTATTGAGACCGAACGACCCATGGTAGCAATGGGGATTCATGGGCGCTCAAGACCGGTACCCAACCCATGAGAGCCTCCTATTTACCATATGTGGATGACCTATAGGGTTGATGAGTCCGTAGTCAGGGACTATGAGGACTCTAGTGTGAAAGATACCGGAAAGGATCGCCAACGGCAGGGAATGGACATATCTGGATCTGACTTGATGTAACTAAGTAGGAGACTTGCATTTGGCTAGGCTTTGACCCTGACATGCGCCAGTACTTAAACCAATGGTGATGTGAGAGAGTGGTCACTTAACCCCCAGCCATGGAATGTCCCGAGGGATGCCGGACCCACTACCAAAAAGGCGTTGTGTGTTGAGACCTTCCTAAAGAAGTACGGTGCTATGACTTAAAGCATGTTTGCCAATAGAGACCAGCATACATAGAGTTAGAATCATATTGCATCATGTGTTTCATATCATATAGCATTTTACTTTGTTTAGAAATCCTGCTATTTATGTTGTTATGGATTAACTGCCTTACAAGGTTTCTTTGAAACTCATTCCTTTTGTGCAATGTTTCGTTAGATTACTCTACTGGTACTGATGACTATGAAAGTCAATATGAGGAAGCACAAACTGAAGAGGCATACTACACGCAAGGTGCTGGCAACCATGAAGATTACATTGAAGATTCCTCAAGTGGTTTTGCTTGTTACCAGGATTAGCCCTACTGTGGAGTGGAAACGTCTGAGCGTCATTGATGAAGTTTATGTTTATGAAGACGTTTTTTATAAGAAAGAATAGACTCTAATTTAGTTTGTTATTTCTTTCTTATCTTAGATCAGTTGTAATCTTTCTTTTGATTTGCGATCTACTTTCTGCTGGTTGTAGAGTGGGATTCCGCCTCACTTATTGATTTAGACATTCTGATTGTCTTACGTACTCTGATGATATATGATTATTTCTTTCCTTATTTGGATCTTTTGATTATCTTTTGCACATTGATTATTTATGTTCATGATTATGTGATTGTCTATGTGGGAGGTTGATTACCTCGATACTTGATCTTCGGGGCTATGGATCACACACTCGGGTATGCCAGGTAAGGTACCGGCTGGGTGGATGTGACACATCTACTCTGTCGTATCAAGTCAGATACAGATACTTCCCCTATGGCACCAACTAACTCGGTTCCGTATTCCTTAACACTAGAGTCAGCGTAATCCCGAATTACGGACTCATCAACCCTATTGGTCATCCACAAATAGTAAACGGGAAGTTCTCACATCCTCTCATAGGTTGGTTACCAGTCTTGAGCGCCCGTGAGCCCAAGTCTAGCTATTTGCAACCCTACCAATAAATGGCCCCTAACAGGTATCCATAGTATGATCTATGTCGTCTCATGGAGTGGTTACCGGTCTTGAGCGCCCATCAAATCACAATATTACCACGGGTTGTTCGGTCTCAATACCCTTCCGAATAGGGTCTGATACAACAAGGATAGTCCTAGCCATACATCTAGACAATCCTATGTATGTCATCCAATAACCCGGGAAAGCGTCGGTGGACACCTTCGGAGAACATCTCATACTGTCACACCCCACCCAGCCGGATCCGGTCATTACCCGAATGCCCGTGGGGGTGATACACCGCAAGATCTAGGTTCAGTGACAAATCCATACAAAACATGATATAGCATAATTAAATGGACAAGAATAAATCAAGTTTATCATACTAAGTTATCAAAATCAAAATAATGGTTACAATCATCCATTACTTCAAAATAAAAATATAACATCAGAGTTTTGAAAAGAAAAGAGAGTAATTTTCAACGCAGCGGAAAACTAAACTAGACTAGTTCTCTAATGGAATCCCACCCAAAAGAACAGTCTTGATACTGGCATGAAGCTCCATGTGCGTCCACTTCTTCTTCGATCACTCCTTCAAGAAGATATTTTGGTAACGCATTCTCCATTTGGAAGAAGTCCTCATAACCTGCAGCATAATCTAAACGAAAAAAAAGACATATAAAAGGAATGAGTTCAACAGAACTCAGTGAGGTCAACTCAACATCATATCACACATTCATTCTCAAGATTCCACACCACACATATAACATAAATATCGATAATGAAATTAATGATAATGATATGATATATGAATGATTATGCTCCTAACTCTATCATGAAGTCTCTATGGTAGACAAGCATTAAGTCACACACCAGTCTTCTTTGGGCGGTCTCATCACTCTTCCCTCACGACTCTGATGCACGTCTGTTGGGTTCTCCGCGGTTGTTGTGTAAAGTCCTGTCAAGCCATGGTTGGGGATTAGGTCACCACTCTATCACATCACCATTGGTATAAGATCTAGTGCATGTCAAGGATTATTATAAGCCCAATGCAAAGTCATACGGTCTCGTACTACATATGGTCCGGATATCTCCCCTCACGCCTAGTGCTCTGTTGGTTCAATACCTTCCCACCTATGAATGGAATCCTCAATGGAGGCATCTGTTGGACCCCATTCATTAAACCAGTGGTCATCCACATATAATGGACAGGATGATCCCCATGTCCTCTCACGGGTCATTTCACCGGTCTTGAGCGTCCATGAGCCCTTATCTATTATATACAACCCTACCTCTCTATGATGATAGTGGGTCTGCTTGACATACAGGACCCAGCCACTAACATCATGGGTTAACCGGCTTCAATACCCCTGCCGAAAGGGTAGTAGTACTCATGAGGTCACCTAACCAAACACTTCTAGACATGCTCTAAATATGTAAATCAGTAATAAGGAAAGAGCCAAGGACACCATAGGAATGCGTCCCATACCGCCTCCTCTGGTATCCTATGGCAGAAATGCTAAAAAAGCATTCCGCATTCCCAACCACAATATAAGCAGTCATATAATATCACTAGGGCAATGGGTGAACCCACAACCCTAGTAGAAAATACAAGGTAGAAGAAATAATAATATTTCTCCTCTCATACAATCACATTCCATTTCATAACAACAATAATAGATTTCAAAGCAATGAGCAACATCAGAAATAATAATAAACATAAATTATAGCAATTCATATTTAACAAAAGACATAAAATAACCAACAAGATAATACTAAAGTAATACAATATATCAATAATGAAAAGTAACTAACATCATTACACATGTAATATAAAGTTAAGTATATTCCTCACCTTTTACTTTGTTCTTCCTCCAAATCCAAGAATACACTCCCACAAATTAGTGATTAAAGATATATTAACCTATTTATGCAAAAGAAATAATTATCACAAATTAGAGCCCATTTGGATTTCAAAGGATATCCTAAAATCTTCTCACAAAAACCCAAATCTGAAAACTAGGTTAAAAAGGGTAGTTCTCAACATCACTAGTGAATGATCACTAATTTGCCACCAATTCGAAGTCTAAACGAAATGAAATTTTGGGGAAAGCTAATTGACAACAAAAGGATCCTACGGGTACCTTCAATTTTATCCAATTTGACCAAAATCAAAATGCCCCAAATTTGCCTCTCATAAATCACCCGTGGGTAACCTAGAGAGTCAAATTCCAAAATCTTTTGCAAGGGGATAAACCATTACTCCCAAACTCAAGGGGAACCTTAATATAAGAAAAGAGGATCATCCAATATACCAAACATGCATTCCTTTAAGATCTCTCAAAAGGAAAGAAGAGAAATTGCTCCCAAAACCATGTATAAGAGAAGGATTAAAGAAAACTAACCTTTCATAAAATTCCCGCAATGATTCGAGTTGCAGAACACCTTTGATTGGATGAGAAATACTCTTCTCCTTCCTTTCTCCTCTTCCCAAAGCCTCCGCCTCTTTCTAGCCTCCAAAAATGCGTTTACGAATGAGATAAAACATAAATAGGGTTTAAAAATCCGAATTTCCAATTTTGCCCCTAAACAGAAAATAGGGTGGGGGTTGGTTCACCTAAACGGCTCAAACTTCTGGATCATGGTTGGACCCACAAACGAACTCCGATTTCAATGATTTTTGGCTCGTTGGAAAGGTCTTTCGACGATCTTCGATTTGATACCTTATTTGCATCAATCAGATTCTCCATCACTGATCTACAGATATTCCAAAATTACCCTTTTTACACTATCGAGACTAATCTTCTCTCTTCACTTAAACTCTAGGAGAGTTTTTGAGTCATTATAAGGGTCATCTACCAACATTGGTTAAATTTCCAATCCTTCGGGCCTGATTTGAATGGTCCACAATTATCGCCGAATCAAGGCCCAGATTCTCAGTCTTAAAACCATGGGTTAAAGGGGTAGAAATCTGGGGGATTTCACACATACTATTCCCTCCGATATCCAAGGACAGAAGTGTCGATAGGACACTTCTCAATCCCAAGCCATACTTAGTCATTCACAAGCTCAATCTCATCATATCATACATGATCAATAATTCATTATATAAACAAAGGCACAGTATAACATGATCATTCATAAATGTAATCATAAAGAATAATTAAGCATGATATTCCGAATGACATGTAACATAATATTACTGATACAAAGTGCATACAACAGTCATACATGGCTAATGAATACATTAATGAAGTATATCTACTAAGTTTCCAAAGTAGAAGTAGATTCGCATAATCAGCGTACTTGGGGTAATAACCGTCCTTACCTTAATCGAGTCGGAAATAATATCAAGAATCACGAAGAATAGCCCAAAAGTCAGTGTTTGTACCATAGATAACATATAATCAACATTAGAGAAGAAAACAATCGAATCGGATGTCAAACGAAGCAATTCGGCCAAAGACAGTAGTTGTTGTCATATCTTGGTCGATCGGCTGGTAGATCGTCGATCGACCAAGCGATCGACTCAGAGCAAAGAGTAACGGGCATAAATGGAGATTTGGTCCGAAACTGATCTTCCGATGCTCCGATCGATATGAAACTTGGAGGGCATGATTATTGCAGTATAGGAACACTACACACTACATATTATCACGATCCAACGGTCCAATTGTGAATACCCAAATTGAAACCCTATGTTCTATATGCTAAACATCAAGTATTGAATTGGAATTGATTGCAATTACAAGAAATGAGGGGGAACCAATTTAGGGGATGGTAAGAACTAATTAGAATCATGAATCAATAGTAATTCAAACCTAGCATACATCTACACATCAGCTTGAATTAAAGAATAGGTTGAAATGAAAGAAATCATGGGATTGTAATGTAAGTAATCATAATTATAGCAAGAATGAAGTGAGATTGATGGAAATGAAAGGGGAAGCTCCTGGCCAAGTGTTTGCAAGGTTGCAGCACTTCAGCCATGGTCCAAAGAGTATAAATTAATAGGAGATTGAGTAGATTAGAAGAAGGATAAGAGAATCCATACCTTGAAGTGATGATTGAGATGGAAAGCCAATGATTGGAGCCAATAATCTTCACAAACACCAAGAGATGCCCTAGGGAATGTCACTCCTTGTTCTCTGGAGTGCAAATGATCAGGGTAGACCTTCATTCATGAGTTCCAAAAAGGTAGGGTCAAAATGGTCGAGATTTTTGTGATTTTCGAATTTAATAAGTGCTGGTTGACTGGTTGGTCGAGTGGTTAGTCAACCAAGCAGTTGACCAAGGCTGATAGCGAGCTTAGAGTATGAATTTGGAAGGCCAGACTGATCCGAATTGAGTTGGGTTTTCTCCTACAAGTCAATCAACAAGTCTAGTTCAAGAAATACCTTCGGATTGAGCACGGGAATTCAATAGGTGCTTCAACTAATTTAGTCTTCTTAGATGCGCAGATTTTCACTAAACACTGACAATGTGCTCAAGTAAGGGGCATCACTGTCAATGTCCATAGGCTCTAGATCAAACACCGAATCTTCAACTAAAAGGGTCCACAAGTCTCTTCTACCTCCAATCCGGGTCTTCGGACCTATAACAGTACAAAATCCAGGCCGGGTCAGGGTTAGGATAAGGCTGGATTTTACACAAGCAATTTCTTCTTTTAATGGGTTTGCCCCAATCCATCAATTGGGTTAGTGTAGGTATCTTGGGGGGATGTAATAAGGTTTTTAACTCATTTTCAACATCTTCAATTTTGTTATGTAAATAGGTTGAACAATGTGTTAGAGATAATGGATGCACAACCTCGAACAGAGAATAACACCAGCAAAATACACAAGAAGGATTTAACGTAGTTCGGCAAAACCCTATCTACGTCCACCAGAGAGAAAAGAAGTTTCACTATTGCAGAAAACCTCATACCACTCTCACACCCCTAAAGTATTACCCTTTGCTTGCCTTGGCCAATCCCTATCACCGGGATGGGTTCCCAATCCCTTATAGGGATTGATACCTATAGGTTATCCTACAAAGACTATTTATAGAGAAACCTAAAACACTAATCCCAATATAATTAAAATTTACCCCGGTACTAGTAATTGACCCAAACTCTGTTTCAACTACAAATACAATATAAAATCATAATTACATGGACCCAGAGAATACAAGACATCCAAACCCAACACAATATTCATGTTGATTTTCTAGATAGAGGAGCTAAAAAGTTTTCTTTTGAGTTATGTGTGGTGGTTGTCCCCAACCCCCTTCCTTGTTTGGACAGGTTTTAACACCTCAAGTTTGGGGCTGGAGAGTTTAATAAAATTTTCAGCTCGATCATAAAGGCCAAAAAAAAAAAAAGAAGAATCATGTCACCATCGGGTATTGAGATTGGCTATCTCTACCAAAAAAAAATTTGAGATTGGCTTTCAAAATCAGACTATGTTTGCATATGAGTGACACACAGAATATTTACTATTGATTGTGTTGTAGCCTTATTATGTTTATTCAATTACTTTGGAGAATTTCTACCAAAAGAGTCTTTGGAGCCCCCCCCCCCCCTTTGTTGTAAATAAGTCTATCTATTACTATTTCCTAGTATTTTAATTTGGGTCAGTTTATATAATTTATTTTTTCTAAAAGAATAATAATAAAGTTGACATAAAAGATTTGCCCCCTACTCATAGAATCAATTTGTAATAATCTTATGTACACAAATGGTTGATATATAGGTCTTCCCTTTTAGTTCTTTTTGTCTTTTTTCATTACATAAAGAAAGTGATAAAATAAAATTTTGGGTTGTAAATTGGTGAAGTTAGGTTAGTTGAAATTGGGAATTGTCATAGCCAATTATATTACAAATTGGTTGATTCCCAACATTATTTTTGTGATAAAAGTATAATTTGATTAAATCAACCTTTTAATGAACCATTCTTCAACAAATTATATTTTTGTGAAGTGTTTCTAGCAACTAAGGGTATGGCCAACAAAGGGTGAAAGTTTACTCTATTAGGAGACTTAGAAACAAAGTTGAGTGTAGGAGATCCATTTTGATTCATTAAGCGTTGAGAGTTGACTGAATGATATTCAAGGAATGCTATTCTAATTCTACACAGTTCAAAAGCCAATGAAGGAAGTGCAGGGAAAATCATGATTTTGTTTTTTTCATCCACTCATGTAATCCTTCCAAATGGTAACAGAGTTAAGCATGTAGGGGAGAAACTATCATCAATAAGAATAACAACAATAAGCCTTGTCCAAATTAAATAGGATCAATTACATAAATTCTTATTTTCCAATCAACTCCACTTGAGACTGTACTAAACACAAAGCCAACAAGAAAACTAACCATATGACTTAAAAAGAAAAAAAAAGGCAGATGAATGAGAAATTTCCAAGAGAAAATTTAACCTTATTAGTGGAATTATCATAAGACATTTCCTTTTGCCTTTGACATCTTATGTCTCAAACCTCAAACGCTAAAATAATAGGACTAACTAGTCGTTTGGTGTAGTATATATATACCAAAATAGAAATAGAAATAGAAATTCAGAGAGACACTTTGCCTTTTTTTTGGAAAATTTGAGGTTCATCCATGCCAATTTATGCATACCTTGCCTACATCTTCAAGGTAAATTTTATATATAATTTTAATATACCATCAAAGAGAGTTGAATCCATGACCTAGTTAAGAAAAAGAATTGGTTATTGGCAACTAAGCAACCCTATGATAGTCTTTTGGCTACTTTTCCTAATGCACTTTAGAAGAAATACTCAATCATCCATGGAGACAAGCCTCTGTGGGAGAGAGAAATTAACAATTTGACATATATATACTAGTAATAATGCACGTGCATATGCACATGTGATGTGTTCTCCCTAATCGGTTAATTATTACCGTCCACATTGTTTTTGTTTGAGCTTGTTTAATTGCAAATATTTTGAACGAAATTAAAGTTTAGATCATAATTTGAATTGCAACCTGGTATCTATGCTTGACCTAAATTAGAAGGCATACAACCCAACTTTAGCGGACAATGAAATGGTTGAATGTCATGTGTGTGTGTTTATTGAGTATTTAATTTTTGAATCACTACTCAAGTTTTGCAGTTGTACCATATGAGCTCCTTCAAAGCTTTGACTAATATAACATTGTGTAATTCCTCCGACAAGCTTGATTACTAGAGCCAAACTTATGCTATATTACTCCTACCATACCGCTATATTATTATCCTTCATGATGCAAAACTCTAATATTATATTTTCTTTGGATAAAAAATCCTTTGTGTATTGGTCTTTCTATAGCAATTGGAGATTTTACCTCACCATCGCTGAAGAATATACCAGGCTATCCTCCTTTTCTGAATGAGGACCACCACTGCTATAGAATCACACTAAACCCAAACCTTTTTCACCTGTAACTGCCTTGCCCAAACCCTACCATATATAAAAGCCTCTAACTCAGCCTCAAAGTCCGATTAGAGAATCTAAATTTGATAAAAGCTTGATGCATGGTATGGTTCTAGATGATGAACCAACCTTACAGGACAAAGCTTTGTCCGATTTTCAGCAAAATTCGTTGTTTCTCTAGTTTTGCCAGATGGCGCAATGGCGAAGTTCGCCAAAAAATCGCACATTGCTTAAAACCAGTGTACATTGTGTTGGCGATATATTGTTGACACACAACGATATATGGTCGTGTCGCTAGGGGGCGACACAATTTTCCCCCAGCGACACGAAATAAACATAAAGTCGGCGGACGGTCGACATGTTGTTCCCTCATCTCTTTTCTGCATCTTCCAACCCAATTTCTCTGAGATAGCAAGCATCTTCTACTAACTGAATTTTGACCTGAACCTCTTTTGTCCATTAGGAGTTGCAGTGGTTGCTCCTGCAGTCACTTGATGATTGTAATTATTAACCGGTTGATGGGAATCTCATGGAGCAAAGAGACCCAAGCTCAAAGCCAATAACATGTGAGGCGCTGATGGGTAGTAAGAAGAAGAACGTGGAGGTAGGGAAGGTGAATTGGGGCTTCAAGCATAAGTGGTGTTAGAACTTAGAAGGTGGTGGAGGGTGGTGGTGGTGGTGGTAGTGGAAGTCGAAGGGAATGGAGGATTCTTCAGGTTCACGATGGTGGAAGTTGCAATGGCAACCACAAGTAGCACATTTGAGGAGAAGAAGAAGAAGACGAAACACGCACCTGCATATCGCCAAAAGTCACCCGACACGGCAACACAGGTCAACATATCGGACCTTGCTTAAAACTATGATTATGATTAGATGCCATAAAAGATAAGCGAAGGAGCTGGAATATACGGATCTAGCGTGTTTGATTCGAACCGTAATGCTTAGGAGATCCCGATAGAACTGAGTTGACACAGTGAATGGACACTGGTTTCAGTTAAGTAGTTACTTAGTTATTGAAAACGAAAGATCGCGCCATAAACGAGTTGTGTATGTGAGGGTATTTTCGTCCTTTTCACTTAAAAAGGCAACCGCCAACGAGAAGATGAAACGAGTTCTAAACTCAAAGGAAGAGCATAAAGCTCTAATTGCTTCAGTTGCGTTTTGATTTCGTCTGATTTTTTTATCGCTGTTGAAGAATGCGAGAGATAGCCAATCAACTCAAGATAATCATTCTTGTGTTCTTGTCGCCGGCGACGTCAAATTTGCCGTTAAACTAGCCATCGTTTGAAACTTGAGTAGCATTCAAGGTAGTTCCCGATGCTTTCCTTTTGCTTTCTGTGTAGATAATACATAAATTTCAGTTTATCGGCATGCGGTTTTCCCTGTGTTCACTTCTGTCTTCTAATTGTTGGTTTCGTTTTTGGTGATTTGGTCAAAATTAATTTGAGTTTGTTTACGGTGGTGGCAAGGTTTGTAAGTCTGGAAGAATTGGAGTTTATTTTGGCTCCATAGAAATCAAGATTGGTTATGACCAAATCAGAAGTTGAATTGTAGGGCTTTTAAACGTCCCACGTATCAGAAACTGGTCTTTGTTTTTCCTTGGAGTTGTGATCTTAATACCGTTTCTTTTACTCACTAATTGTTAGGTCTCTCTTTCTCTTTCTCACCTTTGAAGCTTGGAGTTCAACTATCTGTGGTTTCTGGTGCAGTTGAGATTTTGTGAAGGCGAAGTAAGTGGCCCTTAAAGTTTCTTCCCCCCCACCCCCACCCCCCCAATTCTCCGACTGCTGATGTGATTATCTGATCTTCCTATGAATTCTACTAAAAAGTATATACAGGTTTGGCGTATTTGATCATTTCTGAGTCCTTGGTATTCCTTCTTCTTCTTCTTTGTTTTCTTGGGTTGTCTTTGATCATTATGGATCTGCACTCAGTCGTATTAGTAAACTAAATATTTATGATGAACACCTTTGATCCCTCATCTCTATTTGATTTTTATATGTTAATCTGATTTCTTTTGAATTTTCATTCTTGTTCAATCTTCATTCATTACGTAGGGACCAGAAAATGAACCCAAAAATTGTAGCTCTGAGACAACATTGAATAACATTAACTCTAGCAAGATTTGAATTCTTGATTAATCAAGAGCAAATTGAAAACAAGCATCAGATTTTTGTGCTTTCAGATTTCTATTTTCACTCTCTTTGTAACAAACTCACCTACGGCCCTTACCAGGATTCTTGGAGATAGATTGAGTCTGTTCACAGATTCTGGTTACTATTAATTCTTGATGTGTTAATGGGACAATCTCATTTCTTTCTGCGAGTTTTCCTGCTTGTCCATTGTGGTATTCAGTTGCTTGTTAACAGAACAAATAGCACAATGTCGTGCGACAATATCTTGATTTTGCTTTTATCTCTGACTCTGGGAGTGTTCCTGTGTAGGTTATGGCCAGTCAGGAATCAGTTGGTAGTTCCTGCGACAATAATGTAGTTCTTACATTTAGAAGGCCTCGGATTTTATTAGCTGCAAGTGAAAGCATAGATGCGCATGCAATGAATTTTCAGGTTTTATCGGATTCTGTCTCTCAATGGGCAGACATTACAATGGTCGTCACCAAGACAATTTTACCATCAATTCCTGAAATTTTTCCTGTTTTCGTTGATGACACTCAATGGCTCATTTCGGTGAAACTAGAAGTCAACATGCTTAGTAATGTGCTTCGTGATTGGGCTGATATCATGATTATCGCACCCCTGTCAGCCGATACACTTGGCAAGGTACATATTTTCTAATTAGTAGACTACTGTTCACTGGGTTCTTGATTTGTGGTAAACTAGTGAAATAATTCAGGGAGCTATAAAATTTAGCATTTTTGGGTGTTCTCTGGTCTTGTTCATTTATGCTTCTTAACGAATAAAAGCCTAACTGTTTTCCTGCATACTTGAGATTTTCTTCATTGGAAACTCAACTGCTAAATTTGGTTAATGCAATTGGAAATCATCTTCATGTCAAGTTTACTTGAGCTGAGTCTAAACCTGATTATAGACTTCAACTCCCTTCCCGATTTGAGTTGCATTTGGGTGGTCAGATATAACTTGCACAACTCTTTTAATGTTTACAGTACCATTTATGTTTAGTTCAGTTCCTCTTGACCTAGAGGTTGTATAAATCATTAATATAGTTCAGATCTAATTGTTTCTGGATGAGTTTTTCACAGGTTGTTAAATACTCTTGAAAAATCTTGTTTCTATTATTCTTTTTAGGCTATTTTTTGTATCAATTATCATTTTCAATTATGAGAAATTTTCATTATTTTAAATTATTTGGCATCTATTATAGTTTTGGTAATAGACTTTTTGTCTATTATGGATTATAATGAAAATCTAATTCTCTTCATTTATGCAAAGGTTTACTAGTTAAGATGAGGTTAAAATAGTCAATACACATTCTTTTATAAAAAAAATCATACATTTTTTCTGTTTCCTCTTTTTTCACTTGTTCACTATCATTTTCTAATAAATTTTTATTTTGACATTCTAAACTTATTTTTCATTCTATATTTTATTTTTGACAAAATTCACCAAACCATTTTTCTTTCTTGACCAATAATGAATTCTTGTACGCATTTCATTTAAATAGACATAATAGAGAATGAGAATTGATACAAAAGAGAGCCTTAGCAAGTCTTTGTGTTCTGTTTTTTTATGTAATGTACACTGCTCAATCTCATGTTGGTTCTCCTCTGTATTCTGATAGATTGCAACGGGCTTAAGTGATAACCTCTTGACATCCATTGTTGGAGCCTGGGACTTTAGAAATAAGCCGCTTATCGTTGCACCATCAATGAATCACTCCAAGTGGTGCAATCCTTCCACACTAGAGCATGTTGAGATGATCAAGAGGCGTGGTGTTCATCTGATTCCTCCAACGATCCCTGATGCTTCTGTGTATAGAGGCGCTGATGTAATGACAGAGCTTTCTACCATCGGTGGTGTGTTGCTAGACTGTTTGGTTTCAACTGGTTGGAAAATATTAAGGTCTGCATTATAAGCAGAGCCTAGTGGCTGTTGTAACAATTTACACACATGGGTGGAAATTAAAGTTGGCATCTCACTGTTTCAGTCCTGGAATCGTTTGATTTGACCCAGTTTGCACGACTGAAATTTTATGAACGATTCCCTAGAATGAAATACACATTCATAAATTGTAAACTGAGACAGATTTATACATATATCCACATTGTTGAATTTATTTAGGGTTCCGCAAGTCATGACAGACTAGTAACGTGATAAGACCTCGGCATTGAAGATTGCAGGCTTGTTCAATCTTATGGACCTCACCACTGAGACCGAGGTGGTACCTAGAAATTTACTTATTAATCGTTCAATGGGTTGTGCAGACTTGTTCAATCTTTTAGGACAGTTGCCAGGTAATAGGAAAATTTTCAGATTCTCCACCTAGATGGAGACAAATTTTATCTCATGAAAAATTTTAGAGAGTTAAGAGTCTAAATTCACAAGGAATTATCCTCCAATTACATTGAGAATAAAATTTTCAAACCACATGATTGGATTCATAATACATGTCCAACTTAAAAGTAAGATCCTTTTTTCTTTTTGGTTTTTTAAGTAAATTAACCAAAATAGAACTTTCTTCTTTGGTACAAAAATAGGACTTAATTGCCTTCCCCCCCCCCCCCCCCCAAACAAAAAAAAAAGTACTTAATAGTATGCACCACCATTTCTTAGGAGTTTTTTTCAGGACATCCACTTAAGTTAGTTTGAAACTCTTGACTATGCTCACTTTTTACAGACTGTCCACTTTTCGTTTTTCAAAAAACCCATGGTTAACTTTTCTATCATTGACCGTTATATTTTTAAATTTAAGTGGTTAACTGACCAAAATACTCCACATATAGTCAAATTACTAAAATGCCCTCAAACATTTCCCGGCTCACTCACTCCCCTCCCGTCGTCTCTCTTCACTTGCAACTCACTGCCATTGACCTCCGGTAAAGACTCTTCCATCACCGAGAAAAACTAGTGAAGCAAACAATCCTAATTGCCTTTAAATCTTTCCTACGGCCCAAGTAATCAACAAGATATGAGATCGTCTCATCGTCGTGCTTGAAACTAGGTCAAAATTGTTGCTTCCTTTGGATCTCTGGTGATCTACAACCATAATCTCTAGTTCCCCAGAGATGTGAATAGCCTCTTTAGGCGATTTTCTTTGTTGTCCACCTTCGTCGTTGTTAGTGCTATGGCAGTATTTGCAGGAACTATTGCTCCATCGGTATTTGTAGGAACTATTAACGCTCCAACGGAGGGTGAGAGCTTTTTGGGCTGATGATAATGGTAAGGTTGAGGATTTTGATAAAGCTTGGTATGATGAGGAGCAACATTAAGAAGGCTTATTAGGAAGCTTTGGTGGTAGATGAAATAAGGTGTAGGTGTCAAGAAACACAGCCTCATCAGATCCTTCACGTCTCCGTTTTTTATGGGCACTTGGTGGCTTTAGTGGGTTTTTGCTTTGTGATGAACTGTCATTGGCGGACTGAGATTTTCTTGGCCAAAAGCTTTGATGTTTGAAACTATATAAAAGCATACCTCCACAATTGGACGACTGGAAAATATATATATATATATATTTGGTAATAGATTACTTTATTAGAAAGAAAAGCCACGAGTACAACCTAGTTCCATTACATCAAAGAACAGAAGCCAATGTAAATGAAGAGGAGGAATCTGGGTGTATAGAAAGACATCATGAGTGGAAGCACCCTCCTTAGCCAAAGCATCAGCCATGATATTTGCTTCCCTATGTACGTGTGAGAAGGAGACAAACTAGAAAGCCTGTGACATACCTTGGATATCTGAGATGATGGGAAAGATTTTCCATGGCACCTTCGAGACCTACTTCTTAAGGATGGCAATTAGGGCAAGATTATCACTTTCCATGGCAATATGGGTTAAGGAGAAGTCTTGTGCCCATACGATTACTTGTCTCATGGCCATGGCTTCGATAGTAAGAACATCCTGGCATATCGTTCCTTGACCAAAACCAAACAACATCTTACCCTCATGATCTTGGGCTATACCTCCATAGCCAGCATGGTGGTCTCTTTGAATAACGACCCATCAACATTGATCTTTGTAATAGGATAATTAGGGGCCGTCCATTTGATCAAATTGTGGTTGTGCTTCATCTCTAGATCCTTTAGAGAGTTTGAAGAATAAAATTGAAGACCTTTCCAAATCAGAAAACTACGGGCTACCACCAGCTGATTTGAGGCTGATTTCAATTGTGATGTATAGGATTTCCAGAGGAGCCAGAGAGTAAGTAGTATGTCCATTGTTTTCCTGCTAGCTCCTTTGTCTAGCCAGAGAGATAGAAGCTGAATGACCTTTAAAGGACATAACCTAAGAATATGATCCAGAGATGAATCATGTTGCCCATAGAAGAAACAATGAGTGGAAACAGGAATTCCTCTAGCTATAAGAAGAGATGCGGTGGGAAGCTTTTAATGCAACAATTTCCATAGGAAGTGAATTGGACGAGGATGAAAAGGGAGTCTCCAAAGTTTGAGCCAAACCTTCGGATGTGAGTGTTGCAAAGACTGATCATATATAGAACTATAGGAAACCTATAAGCCGATTTCACGGTGAAGTTTTCTGTTGTTGTCCAATGCCATATGAGACGATCAGGGGTGGGCAATCATGGTAAGGGGATAGCCAATATTTTTTCCATAGTACTTTTGGGCCACCAGGACAAGAGAAGCTCTCAATCCCAATTCTGTGATGGAAGGTTAATAAATTGGGCCACTGTAGTGGAAACATTGATGCAAAAGGGAAGCAGCCCACGTCAGGTGGGTGATCAGGGGTCCAATTAGAAGTCCAAGGGTTGATGAGAGTACCATTGCCAACTTGAAGAAATATTCCTTTCTTGATAAGATATCTGCCCTTTAAAATAGATCTCCACCCCCAAGAATCCATCTGTTGGGTTTGAACTTCCATAAAGGAGAGTTGTTTGCAATATTTTTGTATCATTACTCTACCCCATAAGGAGTGTGGGTGAATGAGTAATTCCCATGCCTTCCGAGCTAGAAGTGTCAAGTTTGAAGCTTGAATATTTCAAAATTTAGACCCCCTTCAACCATGGGGTTACAAATTGCTATCCAGTCCACTGTATGAACATGTTGTTTTTCACCATTGGACCAAAAAAAGGATCGCATTCCTTTGTCAAGATCTTTTAGAACTGCTACTGGCATTTGAAAACAAGACACAAAATGATTTGGCATTGCTGCAAGTGTTGCTTTAAGGAGAACCGCTTTTGCCGGATAAAATAGAAGCTTTGCTATCCAGCCCAAAAGTCTTTTATTGACCCTATCTAAAGAGTCACGCAATGTTTTTTCTTCAATCAACCAAAAAAGATAGGAATACCCAGATATATATCTGCCTCCGATGTGGGGGTGATGTGAAAACAAGTAGAGAGGTCTCGTTTCATACTTGATGTTACGCTAGGACTATAGTGAGCTCGAGTTTTGTGTAAATTGAGTTCCTGCCCCGAATGCAAGCAGTATTCCTGAATTATTTTGCCAAAGGTTCGAGCTTCTTGTTTTGTAGCTTGTCCAAAGAATATCAAATCAACAGCAAAAGCAAGGTGAGATAATTTCTCACCTCCATGAGACAAATGAATGCCCTTAAGTTTTTTGCGTGACACAGCAAGCTCTAAATAAGAAGTTAACAGTTAAACACATAGGATAAACAAATAAGGAGAGAGAGGGTCCCCCTGCCTAAGCCCCCTGGATGGAGATATACTGCCATCCAGTGATCCATTGATAAAAAGTGAATAGGAAATTGTTTGAATACAGAACATAATCCAATCTATCCACTTGAGGGGAAATCCATAAGAATGCAACACCTGTTTAATAAAACTCCATTCCAGCCTTCCACTGGAAAGATATTTGATTTCAACTACCAGTTACATTTCTATTGTTCTTCCAAATTTGATTTCAAAAACCTAAAGATTGAGACTTTGGTTTTGTATCTATGTGAATATTCTTAAGGTTCAATACTTAAGCACCAACATTTATTCAGTTGAAGATCCAGACTTTCAACATAAATTATTCAAGGTAATTAAGTGAACAAGGAATTTAAATTAATTGAGATATTGAAAATTAAAGAAGTTATGTTTCCCTGCATTCCATGGCCAAAAAAATTATTTCAATTTCAAAGTTAGCAGAAATGTAATTAGGGATAACTTGTCCTTTTCGAAAAGGGCCAATGTGGGCAGCTTGTAATTTTTGCCACTTAAGTGGACAATAAAGAGTTTTGGCCTGACTTAAGTGGACACCATGAAAAATACTCCCATTTTTTATCATTTCGAATTACACTATATTGTTTTTAATTTGAAAAAGATTTAAGAACCCCCCCCCCCCCAAACAAGATAATCGAAAAAAAACATAGACACCTCAAATAGATTAATTACAATACTCCAAACATAATAATTATAGATTTTTTTATTATTATTTATTCATATAAAACAAATCATTGTATACGTCAAATGTTTATAAACAACCAATTTTTCTACAAATACCACATAAATGCCTCTAAGTTCAGAGACGGCAACTCTTAACGATCAAACCTCAACACTACAACAAACACATAGATGAGAAGCCCTTGCTGATATGCCAACTGAATGATAAATCGTGAGGTAGAGGTTCGATTGGTTTCTTTTCTTTAGAAACCGATTTCTTGCGGGAATTGGAGAACTGTAGGGCAGGAATATTTAGACATTAGGAAAGTATTATTAGGGGCATTTTGAAAAGTATGATTCTAAAACTTAACTATTAGAGACATTTTTGTAGTTAATGCCTCTAAATATCTTTAAATAGTGACATTTATTAATGTTGTCTCTAATATAAAGCATTAGATACAATTTTTTGTTAATGTCTCTAAAAGTATTTTATAAATGCCTCTAAATGTTAAAGATAATAATAGTTGAAGAAAGCAAGAGAGAAGAAGAGAGAGAGAGAGACATTGAGGGGAGAGAGAGAGTTTGAGTGTACGTATGAAAGAGCACATAAAATAATAATTAAATTGATGATTTACAATGAACTAGTACATGGCTTTATATAGAAACAGAGTCTTTCTTCATAGTGTTCTTTGAGTCCTTCTTTGTATAGTTCTAGGAGTCTTTTGGCTGTGGTGCTAGGACTCTAGTTTTACATAAAATATTGATTAGGAGTTTATACCAATCAGTATCTCCTTTGGGTTGCCTAGTGTCTTTGTGGTACTAATTCTAGAGTTCTTCTTGTATGTAATAACTAGAGTTTGATCAGCTGTGGGACTTCTAACAATAATAGAACTCTTGGAAGTTTGATTAGTTGTGAAATTTCTAACAACAGTGGAACTCTTGGAAGGAATCCTAGCCGCATATGCTTGAGATGAAGTGGCAGCTAGGGTGTTGGTTAATTTTCTAGATATATCCTTAATACTCTAAAAACCTATTTTCTTGTAGTGAGTTACGGGTGTTATAGTTCACAACCCTCTATTTTTCATAATTGGAGGAGCTTGTGGGATCATTTTTTTTAGGTATAGTGAGGGAGGGGGCAAGGGGAGTGATAGAAGTTATATAGAAGAAGCTTTAATTCTGCACAGCCTCTCCTAATGGCAGCTTCCTCAAGGTTGAAGAATTGGTTCAACAATAATCCTTCCAAAATTTCCATCAATAGGGTATGTGGGGCTGTGGGTGTCGACGACAAGGTCTAACCCTCCTGTAGTCCTGTTAGAGAGTTGGGATTCCCGTTAGAACTCCTCTCCAAACAACCGAAATATAAAAATAAAAATGGACAGAAGTTGGAAAAATGGAGAAATGATACACACACACACACACATATATATAATAGTAAAAAATTACACGTGCAAATGCATGTCGCTTGTTGTGCTTTTATATGCTAAACAGACAGTGTTATAATAATTAAATAAATAAATTTGGTTGAAATAGTACATTCAAATAAAACTTTGAAAAGAAAAGAAAAGGAAATCTTAGTATTTAATACATAGGAAGAATAATTAAACTTATCATATTTAATTTTTCTTTATTTTGATTTTTTTTACATTTTATGTCTTTATATTTATCTAAATCAACTACTTTCTTCAGCTTATCATCTTCATTTTCTATTATATCTGCAACAATGGCCTTCGATTTTAAATTGTATATATTTCCACTATTGAATTTGAAGTAGAACGAATGCACCAAACCATGACAATGATACAATTTGCGTTTATGCTGTAAAATTCGATTTTAAAAAAAATATATTAGATTTTTAATTGAGTCATCTAAATTAGTTTATAAATATATTATTTTGCTAATTAAATATATATATATATATATATATAAATATCTTGGTGACTTAGCGCCTATGCGAGAGCCACACACGGGCGGGAGCGAACAAATCGTTTAATCTCCTCACCGTTGATCACGTGATTTTTTTTTTTTTTATAACCCTCAAGATATTTTGAAGGTCAGGGCTTTTGTGATCCGGTTGTCCAAATTACCAACCTTCCTGTCCCGTCACCAAGAATACAACCAAGTCACAGACTTTATAACTGAATAGTCGAAACTCTTCCTGGAAGGACCACTTACAGTGTTACACTCCACATAGCATATGCTAACTGGTGTATTTCTGCTGTCCAAAGGTTTCCCCTTGGCAGAACCTAGTAGAAATTATGAAACCAGGTTTCGTTCCTATCACTCCTTAACATGAGTCTGGCTTGAAGAAGTTCAAGAGACTGGTAGAAGAAGAAGAGGTCTAGAACAGACTTATAAGATACACAATTCCTAACGATCTCAATCCTTATTAGGTAAGTGAAGACATAGAGTAAAACACATAAAAATTTAATCTTTTCAACAATTTTAAAGGGCAGTTACTCCGAATCCTTCGATGCACCATCCATGCCTAGCTTTCAGAAGTCTATCAGAGCTAATGTCCAGCCACAACCAATTGCGTTGACGCACACAGCAAGCGGGACTTATGTTGGAATTTAGGACTAGCACATCAGATCTTAATAGTTTTCTAAAATTAAACTGGTCTTACAGGAGGAATTTATGCCAGATTCATCCTTGTAACAGTAATTAAAACTTTGTTTGAAAGATTAAAAAAAAAATGAATATAAAAAATTTACAAGAGTAGGAATTTACAGATGAAATGCATACCACCTTTCACCAAATATAGCGGCAGTGCCGACCATTTCTGGTTATGTGGTCTAATGAGATGCATGAAAAATTATCGAGGGGCCTAGGAGATGAAGGAAACACGACTGTAGGCTATTCATCCCAAATCCTTCCTCAAAGAAATTAAAGAAAGAAATGAAAAAAGTGAATATACATATAAAGTGCATGATGATGCATGATGTCAAAATTTAGAGGGGCCTAAGAGAGATGATAGAAGCACGACTGTAGGCTTTCATCCTCAAATACTTCCTCCAAGAAATTAATAGAAAAAATAAAAACAGAGGCACAAGATAAGCTACATCTTAACCACTTAGGGTTCCCTTTCGGGATCTCCGAAGTGTTAACTAAATACTAAGTAGAGAAGAAAGGATCCAAACATACCATTATGAAAACTTGTCTTTATTTCTTCAAGAGCATCTTACAAGAGAGAGCTTGTTACAAGAGAGAGAGAAACTTCACACCTTCACCTTCATCTATTGCTATCCTTCCTCCTCTTTATCTCACACTAACTACTTCTTATAGGCAAAGGGTGAATCCTATTCCTAAGTACACATGTCACCATTTTAAGCTAAGTTGTAATGTACTATTACACTTGTCAAGTTACTACAAAGATGGAAGTAAAAGGACTAAGGTACATTTTTCAGGGTACTAGAATACCCTTAGCCCTTTTTGGTATTTACAACCTTGTCCACTGAGGTGTCACTTTAATGATTAAAGGAATGATTCCATGCAACACCCTCTAAGCTTGCAGCTTTGTACTCTGCTGGGGACCGTAGATTTGGTATTTCTGTAAGAACCACCCCGTGGCATTCCATGTAGTATAAAACTACTGTTTTCCACATTGGTTTGGTTCAAGTGGGTAACCCATATTTTACACACAGGGTTCTTGCCTGGCATACTTTTATCCTTAGCATGCTCAAGTGTGATGAACACTACGTTTTGTAACCCGTGTTCAGGGTTAGCCAGTTTTATACTAGCCTGGCCTAGTTTACCCAATGTTTTTCATGCTTGGTACTAGCATGGATCCTATTGTAGCCCGGATCGAGGGTTAAGGACAATTATGTAGTTTTACATGGTTGTCCTATGAACCATGTGGTCCTTTATGGATTGGGCCAAAATCCTTATGGTTTTGTTAAGGTCCACAAAAACCATCCCTAAGTTTAACGTCATTTGGGTGTGAGACGGATGGTTAGGGAATCACCCCTTTGTTCAATCTACATTTCCAGTAGATTTTGTGATGTTGACGGAGACTTTCCTTTGTTGTGTCTTCGTCGTACTATTTCATATTCAGTGTCTTCTTGTGGGGTCAATGTTCTTTCTTGTTCGTCCTGTGGGTTTATGGGCCCACGATAGCTTCCGCTGTATTGTGTGAATTTTTGTTGGAGGAGAGCTTCTATTTCTCCAAGTATTTCTGTTTTGAAGGCCTCCATTGGTGATTGTGAGCTAGAGCCTGGTGATATTTGTTCAACTTGTTGAGCATCGTTTGCTGATGGAGTATCTTGTGCTTTGTAAAGTTGTAGATCAGCTAAGAGGCTTTTGTTCGAAGCTTCTAATCGCTGAATTAGTCTTTCTTTTGTAGCATTTTCTATTTGTAACTTGCTTATCCTCATAGAACAATTGGCTACTTGATCCAAGAGTTCCCTGTTTTTGTTCTTGATTGGCTCGCATTGTATACAAGTTGTGTTCCTCTGAGCCATGTTGGAGAAAGAAGGTTGTTGAGGATGAGCATTACGTAGTTTTGGATCTACGTAATATGTTGGGCCAATCATCGATTTGGCAAAGATCTGTGCTTGCTCAAGGGTCTCATATCCCTTGAAGAAAGGAGTGGGATAACCTTTTGTAGCTTCTGCAACATCTTTCCAATCAAGAAAAATGCCAGTATTTTGTCCTTGGTAAAGGACGTAGAACTTCGCCTTGCCTTTCTTTGTTCGTAGTTGTCCGTATAGGAAAGCAGCAGCATGTATGGCATTGGCTAATCCTGAGATAGCTTTATGTTGAGTGATGCACTTGTTTGCATTGTACCAGATGTTGTCCAAACATATTTGCTCTTCATCACTGATCATATAGCCATTGCTATTTTCAAACTTCATGTGAGAGTTTTTGAACAGAATATGTTTTCCAAAGTTTATAGTTTCTGGGGGAGAGGGAATTCTGTGCGGTGAGAAAGAAGGGAATGTGCAAGCTGCACTGGTATTTGAATTACCAACTGTTCCCATTATGCTGGCAGGTAAACGCCTTGTTTGTGGTGAGAAGGTATTATTCAATAATTGTGAGGGGGTTATAAGAGGAGAAGCTAAAGAGCTTTGTTCTGGAGTTGTATTACTCCTTTATATGAGATCGCGGATCATATCATCTTCCTGTGTGATCATAAAATAGAGGAGGTTAACCAGGGTCCTGTAAAATTTGGTGTATCCTGGATAGTAAATCAGCAGTTTTGTTATCTACACCTTTTATATGTTCTATTGTAATTTTATATCCTCTATTATAAAAATGGTTTCTTAAAAGAACCCATCTCCTATGTTGTATCTTCCTTTCATTTAAATTATTATATGCCTTGACTATGGCTTCACAGTCAGTTCTAATTGTAAATGGTCGATTTGTTAAGAATATTTCCATACAATCAAGTCCTTTTAATAAGGCCTCAATTTCGTATTCAATAGAGGTCAATGTATTTATACTAAACTTTCCTGAATTATACCTACTGATTTCTTCAGTTGATTTAGGGTGTTGTTCTGATGGTTTAATTTTTAAAATGGCTCCCAGCTGACCTTCACAACCGTCAGTTTCTATTATTCGATAATCCTTATCTGTAGGTAATCTTAATGAGGTAATATTTAAGAAAAGATTTTTAATTTTTTGTACAAGAAGAATATCTTGATTATTCCATCTATGTTCTCCATTCGATGAAGTTTTATGGTGTAAGGGTCCTAAATATTTTCCTAAGTTTTGTATAAAAGGTCTAGCTTGATTAGCTAAACCTAAAAATGATCAAATTTGTGTTATCGATGTTAATTTATCAGGAAAGTCTTGTATTTTTGTGGCAATATGGGGTTGTAACTTAATAGTGCCATTGCCTAATTCCATTCCTAAGAATTTAATGTATTGTTTACCAATTTCCATTTTCTTTTTAGAAATAATTATACCATTATTCATAAATTCGGCAAATATTATTTTCAAATGACTTATATGTTCTTGAGGTGTTTTACTATAGACTAAAATATCATCTATATAGACTATAGCAAATTACTTATGTTTTAAAAATATATCATCCATTCGTCTTTGAAAGACAGATGGAGTGTTTTTTAATCCAAAGGGCATTACTAACCACTCGAAATGTCCTAAGGTTGTAGAAAAGGCTGTCATTCTATCGAGTCTTTATGCATTTTTATTTGGTGGAAACCTAATTTACAATCAAATTTGCTAAATATTGTACAATCTTGTATATAACTTAGCAAATAATCTCTTTCAGGTATTTTGTAAGAATCTTCATGTGTATTATCATTTAATCTTTTATAATTTATTACCATTCTAGTTTTTCCTCTAATTTGTTCGGCATGATTATTTATAATGAAGGCTACACTAGAATGTCTAGAATTTGATTTTTGTATTAATTTATATTCTAACAATTCTTTCATGTGTAATAGAAATTCTTCATTATCTTTTGGTGTATATTTCGCTTGTCATGTATCTATTAGCATTTCAGGATTAATTATTTCTAATTTACAAATTGGTTTTATAACATTCCAATGTTTAAGTGGATTATCATTTGCTATGATTTCTAGTTTTTCTAAATTTCTAATTATCTGTTGGATTTCATTGTTTGAGTCAAGACTATAGTATAAAGATTTTCCTGTGATTAGATGTTCAAAATGTTCAGGTTCTATTATGCAGAAGTCATTCATTGTTCCTTTTTCAGAAGTTTCTGCAATATGTTCATTATATTGTAATTGAAGTGGAGATAATCCACATTGATTTCGTGTACAGACGCATGTGTTTGAAGAAATGTTAATGGGTTTTGTTTTTTGAGTTTTGGAAGTCAGCTTTATGATTCCACCACGCGAAGTTGCCGACTCTGATTGGGTGATGCGACGGCGTGACGCGCGATATTCATTGGTAGAAACCGTGGGTGTAAGGGTAGAACCATCAAAGAGAAGAAGGGCCTCTTTGGTGATTAGAAGACCCGCATTGTGATTTAAAAGGAAATTTAAGCCTAAAAGCATATCGATAGAAGGGGGCATGTCAGTTTTGATATAAACGGTGTCAAGGGGGTAGGAAAGAGAATATTGTTTACAATGGTTGCAAAAAGCAATTGTGGAAGGTTTGAGATGATGAGTATATATATGGGGAATATTATCAATACCATAACTGATCGTGGTTTGTGGGTCAGATATGGGCTGAGTATCATGTTCAGAGATAAAATGGGAAGAAATGAGGTTTTTTGTACATCCTGTGTCAACATGGGCGATAAGAAATATCTCTTTGTTAGTGGAAAGAATTGTTAGTTTTACTTTGACCAAAAGAGTATGTAAAGTTGGTTGAGGTGAACATTGGAAAGTTGGAAAAGAAGCGGGCTCAGAGTTTGTGGAATATTCAGTGTTATATAGCTCGTTAGGCGGTGATTGAGAATGTTGTTTTAATTGTAATAATTCAGTGATATATTGGACCTATGATGTTAAGGTATGTAGGGTTGTGTGCATGGTTTGAATATCAGATTTAATAGTGACTATATCAGATTCGAGGGCTGAAACGCGAGTTTGAAGTTGTGCATTATTTGATTCAATTTGTGTTAATCGAAGATCAGAAGGTGCGGTGGGAGTCTGTATAACTGGTGTGTTTTGGGTTGAGGTAGGTGAGAGAAGAGTTATATTTGAATATTCGGGTGTGCGTAAAAATGGAGAGGTTTTGCCAGTAAGGCAAGAGTTACAGGCTTCTTTATAACATTTGTTACATTGATACCGGTTTTGTAAAGATGGCCAAAAGCCACAGTAGAGACATCCTATTTGTAGGTTGCCTTTGTTGTTTATCCAATTATGAGAACAACTTGTCGTTTAATAAATATGGTTTAAATTGATGTTGTGGAATAATTCTTCTATTGGTTTTTGTTCAAGATCTTCTTGTTCTATATCTTCCCTATCATGGATAGTAATTATACTATAAATGCTTTCTGTATCGGAAACATCTTTGTCAATTTCTAATAACGCTTGATTTGTATTTTGTACTAACTAAGCATTCTGAGTATATGTATTTTATAAATTTGGGCAATTATTACTAAAATGTCCTGTATTGCCGTAGGTATAACACTTTAATTGTTGTTTATATGTCCTTCTAGGGTCATATCGTCTAACATGTTTATCTTGAGATAAAAATGGTTTTCTAGCTGTATATTTTTTGATAGAGTAATTAGAATTAGTTTTTCGAGGTTTACTAGTATAGCTATTTTGGCCTTTAGTGGAATTTGTATTGTATTTCGAATTCTGGTAATTTCTATTTTGTTTAGCTTGTTTTCTATAGAATGATATATTTCTATTGTATTGTTGTGGGACATACATTATATCGCAATAGCTATTATCTCCCTTTAATTGTTTTTGTGCTAATTGGTCTGCACATTTAGCTTTGAGTGTTTCCATTATAAATTGTACTTTTATACCGAGACCGTGCATATCTGCTTTAGTTATATGCTCAGCCTTGTCTTTTAAAATATTATTCCAAGCCTCGAGTATTTGTTGTCCTAATATTCTAGGTAATTTTAAAAATAGTTTGTCACTTATTTCTTTATTAAAATATAATCCAGATTTTATTCCATAATACATGTAATCATTACAACTCCGCCAGTGTTTTGCTGCCGGTCCCAAGCCCGGGTAAAGGAGGAGGGTTGGTGCGTCAGGTCGGCAGCCGGCACCGGAAAAAATCTAGCCAAACCTTTTTTCATGGATTCGACCTTATATGATAAAAGCTATGCTAGGGCGTTCCCCGACAAAAGAAGCGACGCGCTACACTATGGCCCGGGTGTAGTGATAAGTGGGCAAGGGTTAGCTAGGGCGTCCCCTGTAAGCGACGCGTCGCATCGGCGCCCGGATGCGGTGATAAGTAGGCAAGGGTTCCCGCGCCGTGGAAGAGTGCGGGTAAAGAAGCTAGTCCATAAGCATAGGATTAGATTGGCATTTTGGAACATAGGATCTTTAACTGGTAAGAGCTTAGAATTGATTGATGTTATGAGGAGAAGAAGGATTAATGTAGCTTGCATCCAAGAGACTAGATGGAGGGGTAAAAAAGCCAAAGAGTTGGATGACTTTAAACTTTGGTATACTGGGGATAAAAATGGAGTGGGTATAATAGTGGATAAAGATTTAAAAAATGATGTGGTGGATGTTAAAAGAGTGGGTGATAGGATTATTGCTATCAAGCTGGTAATGGAGAAAGAATGCATAAATATAATTTGTGCATATCCAGTAGGATTAGATGAAAGTCTAAAGCTAGAATTTTGGGAAAGTATGGATGGATTAATGCAAGGAATTCGTCAAGGAGAAAAGATTATCATAGGAGGTGATTTAAATGGACATATTGGAAAAGATCAAAGAGGATATGAGAGTGTTCATGGAGGATATGGTTTTGGAGAAAGGAATGAGGAGGGGATTTCAATTTTAGATTTTGCTACTGCTTTTGATCTATCTATATTAAATACTTACTTCAAAAAGAGAGATGAACATTTAATTACTTTCAAAAGTGGACAGCATAGAAGCCAAATAGATTTCTTCTTAACTAGAAGGACTGATAGATTGTTGTGCAAGGATTGCAAGGTGATACCGGGGAAAGCTTAAGCGCACAACATAGACTTGTGGTCTTGGATATGTGCTTAGTCCCAAGAACACATAAAAGGTCCAAGGTAAACTATCCCAGAATAAGATGGTGGAATTTGAAAGGAGAGTACTCTAAATCCTTCATTAATGAAGTAGTCAAACAAGGAAAATGGGATTTTAAAGGGGATACCAATGCAATGTGGAATGAGATGGCTATGTGTATTAAGAAGATGGCTAAAGATGTTCTAGGTGAATCAAAAGGAAAGACTCATTCTTATAGAGAGACGTGGTGGTGGGATAGTGAGGTTCAAGTTGCCATTAGGAATAAAAAAGCTAGTTTTAAGGCATGGCAAAGAACTAAAGATGTTGAGGATCTTCATAGGTATAGGTTGGATAGAAATGAAGCTAAGAAAATTGCGGGGAAAAGCAAGGGAAAGGAAATATGAAGAGTTGTATAATAAATTGGGCACAAAGGAAGGGGAAAAATCTATTTATAAGATAGCTAAGATGAGGGATAGGAAGAGTAGAGATCTTGACCATGTTAGATGTATTAAAAATGGAGATGGTGAAGTATTAGTTTGTGAGGAGGATATTAAGAAAAGATGGGAAACCTATTTCTCTAGTTTACTAAATGAGCATTCTTCAAGCACTTATGTTTCGGACGATTACACTTTTCACCAAGGCACCAAGGTCCGAACTTATATACGTAGAATTTCGATGTCCGAAGTAAAAGAAGCTTTAAGGAGGATGAAACTCGGCAAGACACAAGGTCTGATGAAATCCCAATTGAAGTATGGAAGAGCTTAGGAACCCATGGACTAGTTTGGTTGACTAAGTTGTTTAATAAGATTATGAGCACGGGGAAAATGCCGGATGATTGGAGGAGAAGTGTTGTGGTTCCAATTTACAAAAATAAAGGAGATATTCAAAGTTGTAATAACTATAGGGGCATTAAATTGATGAGCCATACGATGAAATTATGGGAGAGAATAATTGAAACCCGTTTGAGACACTTAACTACGATTACGGAGAACCAATTTGGGTTTATGCCGGGAAGATCTACAACGGAGGCTATTTACTTAATTAGGAGACTTATGGAAAGGTATAGAGAATGTAGGAAAGATCTTCATATGGTATTTATTGACCTAGAAAAAAGCTTATGATAGAGTCCCTAGAGCGTTAATTTGGCAAGTACTAGAGAAAAGAAGTGTTGCAAGTAAATATATAGATATAGTTAAGGATATGTATGATGGTTCGGTGACTAGTGTTAGAACAGTGGGGGGACAAAGTAATGAATTCCCAATAATAGTTGGGCTACATCAAGGGTCAACTTTAAGCCCATATCTATTTGCACTGGTAATGGATGAATTAACCAAAGACATTCAAGATGAGGTCCCCTGGTGTATGCTTTTTGCGGATGATATTGTGTTGATTGATGAGACCCAAGTGGGGATTAATACCAAATTAGAATCATGGAGATTAGCTTTGGAATCAAAAGGCTTTAAACTTAGTAGATCGAAGACAGAATATTTAGTTTGTAACTTTAGTCATGATCGGCCAGATGATGAGGTGGTGATACTTGACGATAAAGAGATTTCTCAAAGTGATTGTTTTAGGTACCTAGGTTCAATCATAAGTAAAAGAGGTGATTTGGAAGATGAGGTTTCCCAAAGAATTAAAATAGGGTGGATGAAGTGGAGAGGTGCGTCCGGGGTCTTATGTGATCGGTGTATTCCATTAAGCTTAAAGGAAAATTTTATAGGACTGTTGTTCGACCAGCTATGATGTACGGTGCAGAGTGTTGGGTTGTTAAAAAGAATCATATAGATAAACTCAGTCTAGCAGAAATGAGGATGCTAAGATGGATGAGTGGCAAAACTAGGATGGATAAGATAAGAAACGATCATATTAGAGTTGGGCTGGGAGTTGCTCCCATAAGTGATAAGCTTAGAGAAAGTCGTTTGAGGTGGCACGGCCACTTTCAACGGAGACCTATAAATGCTCCTGTACGGAGAAGTGATATAATCCATATTGAAGGAACTAGAAGAGCTAGGGGTAGACCTAAGATAACCTTAGGAGAAGTGGTGAGAAAGGATATGTATAGCTTAGGCCTTGTATCTAGCATGGCCTCGAACAGAACTGATTGGAGGGCAAGAATCCATGTAGCCGACCCCATTTAGTTGGGACAAGGCTTATTGTTGTTGTTGTTGTTGTTGTTGTAATACATGTAATCATTACAAAATTGTTTAATATATCGATAATCTATTAAAGACATTTGTTCTAATGTTTTTAGGGCATCAGCCCTGTCCGTGGTGTTTCCTAAATTTGGGTCTTTTCCAGTGACTAATTGTCCTACATAATTTAAGAAATTGAATGGATTATTTCCTAGATTTATTAATTATTGATATGTGGGTTGATATTCTTGTTTAAATTTTTCCCATATCACTTTAACTGAGTCACCTAAATATGTTTCTAATCTAGCAAATAATTCTTCTGTTGTTAAATTTTCTACATTAAAATTTTATAAATATCATTAGTAACTCTTTGTTTCCAAATAGCTATAACAGTATTCTATTTTTGTGAATCATGATGTGTTATATTTAATATAGCTCCTCGTTCATGATTCTGGAATATTATCGGTTCATCTGTAGGGTATCTTTGTCCTCTAGATTTCCATTGTGTATTATGATTAAAATTGTAGGTATTTCCCGGTAACCAAAATATATCTTTATGTTGTGCAGATGGTCTAGGTATATTCATTCCTGATGATCCATCTTCAGTACTCATTGTTGTATCTCGTATGTGAGTATTTTGAGGTTGATTTGAAGCACTAGCTCTAGATTCTTGTGGTTCCATATATTCAGTATTTATATTATCTATAATTTCTTGTATATACTCACGTTAGGATCTATAACATATTCGGTATTAATAATATTTGATATTTCGATTCGAATTCTATGTCAGATTCATAGGTAGTATTTGTATCGGGTGTTATAACAAGTTCTTTCTGGTTTTCTATAGCCTTTAATTTATTTTCTTGTTCTAACTTATCCTTTTTACATTGTTCTTCTACAAGTTTGGTAATTATTGCTATATTATTTGTTAATTTATCTATTGATTGGTACATTTCTTTTAAGGTATTTTTGGTTTCCTTTTTTTTTGGTTTTGTTATTTTTTGTTTTTATTTGGGGTGTTTTTTTTGGGGGGGGGGGGGGGGGTATATTTGGGGATTTTTATTTTTTTTTTCCTTTTTTGGTGTTTGTTGGAGGGGGGGGGGGGGGGGGGTTGTTGTTTTTGTTTTTGTGTTTTGTATTATTAAAGGAAGGAGGTGCATGGTATAAGAAAAAAAAAAAATTAGTTGTGGGGGTGTGGTTTTTTTTCTTTTTTTTTCTTTTTTTTTTTTTTTTTTTTTTTTATTATTTTTTTTTTAATTTGGTGTTTGTGTTTAGAATATGAACCAAAAAAAAAAATATAATATTATATATAATATTTTTTTAATATTTTTTTTTTTTTTTTTTTTTTTTTTTTTTTTATATAATAATTAATAAAAAATATATTAATAGTGGGTTGAGGATATAAAATTTTTTTTTTTTTTTTTTTGGGGGGGGGGGGGATCTATATTATTTCAATAATAATTAAAGCATGTTATGAATACAATCGCGGAAGCGTTACCTGTAGTGTGTTCTTGTTGTAGATCCTCCCTTTGCTCTCCCTTGAATCTTCCGTAGCCTTTCACCTTTTTAGGATCCTTCGTTTGAGTGTTTGTGGAAACAATCTCAAACCCAAATATTGCGTGTGATGGCTACGGGGACCCAAGAAGCTATTTATAAAATAAAACCCTAACCTTTAACCACTCCCACAATAGTAAAGGTCAGTAATACCCCTGAATGAATATGGGCCCAGATAAATGGACTAGTGTTAGTTAAGCCCACAAAACCCAACAATCTCCCACTTGGGCTACACTAACACAAGTACCTTTACCTAAGTATTTGGCCATAATGCCCATAATCCTTCATCACTCAGAAAACCTGATTCAATCAACAAACAATTAATGTGAACGACAGTAGGAGATGCTCCTCAATATACGGAACACAACTATCTGCCATTACAGTCATTAACAACTCGATGATATGAATCCTTGGGGTGCATACAAGAGTTAAAGAATGCAAAACCTTATGTGATCACAAAAGCATTCCCTCTTGTGGGTCTTTTCCTGATCAATGATCAGCCTACCTTGAATTACCTCATAGGTAGAATATTCAAATATTATAATTTGGCAAACCGCCATTGATCGATCTAACATTAATATCAAACTTTAGCAAAAAACCGCCCATTGGCATAACCGACTGTGGCAAAACCGCCTATTGGCAAAACCGCCTGTGGCAAAATTGCTAACCAGGATTTAGGCTAAATACCGCCATAAATCAGAACCTTGGCTAAATACCGCCATAAATCAAAATCTGACCAGGATTTAGGCTAAATACCACCATAAATCTGAACCTTGGCTAAATACCGCCATTGTCATTAGAACATCAAATGTAGCAAATATAAATCTACATTATTTACCTTAATCATTAACACAAGATGAAAACGAAAGAACCATCTTATTAATGAATAAATTTCATAATGAAGTCAAAGAATGTTGAATAAAAATAAACAACAACTCCCACTAAATGAAAGTATCAAAAGATTCTAAGATACCCATACTGGAAACATGATTCTTAAAAGCTCCCACTGAAAGAGCCTTAGTAAGTGGATCTACCAGCATCTTATCAGTAGTGATATGTTGAATATCAATTTCCTCAGCAATGACTTTTTCTCTCACAAGTAGATATTTAATGTCAATGTGCTTGGAGTTCCCAGACCTCTTATTGTTCTTTGAGAAGAACACAGCAGAACTGTTGTCACACCACATTTTTAAAGGCCTTGAAATCGAATCAACTACCTTGAGTTCAGTAATCAAATTTCTAAGCCACATAGCCTGTTTGGTTGCCTCATAAAGTGCCACAAACTCTGCTTGCATGGTGGAAGATGCTAGTATAGTTTGTTTTGCACTCCTCCATGAAACAGCTCCACCTCCCATCATAAAAATATATCATGAAGTGGACTTTAGATCATCAGTGCAACCACCAAAATCTGAGTCAGAAAATCCTGTTATCTCTAGATTTTCACTAGCACTGTAAATAAGCTTGAAGTCTTTTGTTCTCTGCAAATACCGCATAACCTTTTTTGTTGCAGTCCAGTGAGCCACACCAGCATTCGACTGAAACCTTCCAAGTACGCTGACTGCAAAAGCAATGTCTGGACGAGTACATACTTGTGCATACATCAAGCTCCCTACAGCAGAAGCATATGGTTTATCATTCATCTGTGTCTGTTCCAAGTCATTCTTTGGACATTGATCCTTATTTAGTTTGTCCCCTTTGCTAATGGGTGCATCACCTCCTGAGCACTTCGACATACTAAACCTCTTAAGAGCCCTTTCAATATAAGCCCGTTGAGATAATCCAAGAAGTCCTCGACTCCTGTCTCTACTGATCTCAATACCAAGGACATATTTTGCTTCACCCATGTCTTTCATTTCAAAATTCTTTGAGAGAAATTTCTTGGTTTCATAAAGTAAGTTTGTGCTATTACTTGCCAAAAGGATATCATCCACATATAGCACCAAAATAATGAAATTGCCCCTATTGATTTTTAGGTAGATACATTGATCAATGGGGTTCTCTATGAAACCAAAAGATGTAATTACTTGATCAAACTTCAGATACCATTGTCTAGAAGCTTGTTTTAAGCCATAGAGAGACTTCCTCAACTTGCAGACTAGATGTTCTTTACCCTTCTCCTCAAAACCTCTTTGGTTGCTTCATAAAAACTTGTTCTGTAAGGTCACCATTCAAAAAAGCTGTTTTCACATCCATCTGGTGCAACTCCAAATTGTAATGGGTGATAATAGCCATAATGACTCTAAATGAATCTTTTGAAGAGACTGGTGAAAAAGTTTCATTGTAGTCAACTCCTTCTCATTTGTGTAAAACCTTTAGCAACTAACCTCGCCTTGTAACGCTCCACCCTGCCCTGTGAGTCTGTCTTGGTCTTAAACACCCACTTGCATGCAATAGCTTTACAACTTTGAGGTAGTTCTACAAGATCCCATACACCATTATGACTAATGGATTTCAATTCCTCTTTCATTGCTTCCAACCATTTGTCCGCTACTGGTGATTAACCGCTCTGTTGAAAATTGATTGGGTCTTCTTCTCCTCCTATGTCATATTCGCATTCATTCGGATATACCGGATAATCTGAACTTAATGGAGTTTTACGAGTCCTGGAGGACCTTCTAAGTGGTTGAGTTGCAGGAAGTGGTTGAGCTATAGGAACTTCTGCATTCGCTTCCACTTCTTCAGCAAGAACTTCTGCATCAAGAGGATTATCTTCCATGTTGGAAGGGGATTCACTAGGTATGTCTTCAAGAGGTGGTGGTCTGTGGGCAGTTGGGGTTGAAGCAGGGGCAATGGCTTGCTCATCAAACACGAGGTTCCGAGGATTAGAAGAATCTCCACAAGACTCGAAAAATTCAGCATGGATGGTTTCAATAATATTTCTTCCAGAACCAGGGCAATAGAATCTGTAACCTTTTGATCTTTCTGGGTACCCAACAAAATGGCAGCTTACTGTCTTTGGGTCCCAGACCTTCTGATGAACATTATAAATTTTGGCTTCAGCTTGACAGCCCCAAATTCGCAAGTGTCGAAGGCTTGGTTTTCTTCCAGCCCAGAGTTCATATGGAGTCTTGCATACTGTTTTACTTGGTACTCTATTCAAAACATAAGCAGCGGTTTTGAGTGCCTCACCCCATAATGATTCTGGTAAAGCAGAATTGCTCATCATAGATCTGACCATGTCCTTCAGAGTTCTATTTCTTCTTTCTGCAACACCATTCTGTTGAGGAAAACCTGGCATAGAATATTGACGAACTATTCCATGTTCTTGAAGGAAAAGGGCAAATGGTCCTAGATGTTGTTCAGTGTCTCCACTTCTTCCATAATATTCTCCACCCCTATCAGATCTGACAGCTTTTATTTGCTTCAAGTGAAAAAGTTCTACTTCAGCCTTGAAAATTTTGAAGTAGTCCAAAGCACTAGACTTTTCAGAAAGAAGGTAAATGAATCCATATCTTGACCAATCATCTATAAAAGTTAAGAAGTATCGCTTGCCACTAAGAGTGGGTACTGGAAATGGACCACAGATGTCAGTATGGATCAGATCTAACACTGATGTGCTACGAGTGGCTTCTTTCTTTCTACTAATGGTCATCTTGCCCTTGGTGCAGTCAATACAGGCTCCCAATTCATCAGTGTTAGGAATGTCTAGTATCCCTTGTTTCACTAGTCTGTCAATCCTTTTCTTTGCAATGTGGCATAACCTTCTATGCCAAAGAGTTGCTGAATTCCCATTGTCAAGCCTTCTTTTTATCCCAACATTCATTACCCAAGACTCTTCGCAATCAAGTCTATACATATTATCGATTATACAGCCAGAACCATAGACTACTGAATCTTTTAAAATAGAAAATCCATTGCCATTAAAAATAATGGAAAAATCGTCTTGGGCCAATTTGGCTACAGAAATAAGATTCCTTCTCATGGTGGGAATGCAAACTACATTTTTCAATATGATAGAATTTTTAGAATTCAAAACTAGCCTAATATCTCCAATGGCTTCTACTGCTACACGTTCTCCATTTCCCACGAACACGTTCACTTCATCCTTGCTGGGTTTCCGTCTTCTTAGCAACCCCTGCAAGGAATGAGTGACATGAATTGAAGAACCAGAATCTAACCACCATGAGTTTAGAGGGACATCTATTAAACAAGATTCAAAACAGACTAGTGAAAAATTCATACCAGATTTCCCTTTCTCTAGAAAAGCCTTCCTTTTGTAACAATCTTTCTTGAAATGGCCTGGTTTCTTACACCAAGAACAGATGAACTCAGTATCCTTTTTCTGGAATTTTGCTCCTTTGAAATCCTTCACTTTGTTGAAATCCTTTCCTTTCTTGAAATCCTTTTTTCTGTGGGTTGATGAACTTCTTGTGGGATTTCGAGGAGAAACCCTTCTTGTAAACAAGATTGGCAGTCTCTACCTTGTTTCTGTTAAGGTTATTCTGCTCTTGAGTTACTATAGTAACTACTTGATCCAAGCTCCATTTCTGATCAGATAGAACATTATAGGTGGACTTCAGATGATTGTAAGGTTGGGGGAGTGAATCCAAGATGATGTTTACCAGAAAATCATCATCGAAATTTATACCTAGGCCTTTGATCTGATTTCCCAAAGATATCAAACTTAGTATATGGTCTCTAACATTACCTTCCCCAGTGAACTTGGTAGTGGTAAGAGTAGAAATCAAATCTCCCGACTGAGCTTTCTTAGAAGAGTCAAACTTGGCCCTGATGGCATCTAGGTATTCTTTTGCAGTTTCTTTTTGCCCTACATTGTTCCTAGTACTTTCTGGGATAGCTGACTTCATTACAGCTAGGGCCTTTTTGTTTGTCTTATTCCAAAGGATCAGTTCGTTTTTCTGTGCTTGAGTGGGATTTTCAATTTCAACTGGCTTAGGTTCAGTGAGGCATATATCCCACTCTCTTAAACACAAGTAGACGTCTAAATCTTCTTCCCACCTTTTGAAATTATCTCCGGTGAGTTTTGGAATATCGGAGAAATTGGAAGACATCTTGATGGTACTGAAAATGACATATAATTATCAAAAATCAATCTTAGGCATGCATTTAATAATAATGACAAAATATACACTGTCAAATAAAGAAAAAAAAATACCATCATTCTAGTAAGAGTTACCGACTGTTACTACATTTCAACCTTTGGGTTGAGAATGCACTAGTCCCCTTACAATTTGCAATTACCGCGAAATATTCAACTTTGAAAGTGCCACCACCTTTGGGTTAATGGTACTTCTAAGTCATCATATTCCTTTAAAAACATGTGCATTATCATACTTTGATGATGACACCTTTGGGTGAACATCATCAAATTTACTGCAGTAATTATATATACCATGGATCACAAAATATCAAGATAAAAATTATATTTTACCACTTTGGTGGATTCCATATAATTCTATCATGACATTATATAATCCTTTTTGCAGTAATTTAAAAAGAGATTATTTCAATAATGCAAAGAAAATGCACAATCAACACTGAAATAAAAAAAAAACTTTAATGGAGAAACCAAAACACGAAACCAACTAGAGATCGTTGATGTACAATAATTGCTATCCGATCACAAAAAGTTAAATTTTAAATTTCAAAAGTTTCCAAAGAAACTATAAACCCAGTTTCCAAAGAGTTAAATTTCAAAAGTTAAATGTACAAAAGTTAAATGATTGCGTCACCTTTTTAGGGTAAACAATAAACCCAGTTTCCAAAGAAACGATTATTATGAATTTTAAAATTCTAAAGTTGAAAGGTACAGTCAGCCTTTTTAGATAACTGTAAACCCAATTTCCTATGAAAGGTTTCTTTTAAAATTTAAAAATTCTAAAGGTCAAATATCTTGCCACCTTTTTAGGTAACAACCCACGAGTCGCCTTAGGCCGAGCGCTTCCTCCGTGAAAGAAGGGGTGGCGTGGTATTCCACGAGGAAGGTTTTAAGAAAATAAAAAATAAAAATCGTGGCGTGCGATTATTGTGCGATAGGCGCAAAGCAGCAATCTGGGTCTTCAATGTCGCTTTGCTGCTCTAGATTTGCAAGCATGGTGATTGAGTGACCCGACATTTAACAGTCACGCAACCCAATTTTCATATATGTCAAAAGCAACTAGCAACAGAACAAAAAGGTGAAAAACAGTCACGCATCATCTCATGGGTAAAAATCCACTGAAGTGGGAATCCTTAATCGGATGAACAGGAAAGCCCGAAGGCTGTTCCCATCCTGTCAGAGGAGATGTCAATCGCCTCTCATTTTAACAGAAAAATCCATTGTGAGAACATCAAGACAAAGATAAAGAAATCAATTTCTTTGTCATTATCTCTCTACACGGAAGCGTGATTCTCCAAACCAAAAACGTATTTGTGGAACGTATGAAAAGAGACAGCAGATGCATGAATTAAGGTTTCAATTAACACATGCAAATCTAGGGTTTCAATTAAAACATGGATTTTCCCTTTGGACCTGTAGTGCTAAAACAAATCAACATTACACCCAGCTAATTATACAATAGAAATAAAAAAAATTCCTAACCTTCAATTATTATAGGAAAAAAAAATGGCTCTGACCAATTGTTGGATCCACCAGGATCTATATTATTTCAATAATAATTAAAGCATGTTATGAATACAATCGCGGAAGCGTTACCTGTAGTGTGTTCTTGTTGTAGATCCTCCCTTTGCTCTCCCTTGAATCTTCCGTAGCCTTTCACCTTTTTAGGATCCTTCGTTTGAGTGTTTGTGGAAACAATCTCAAACCCAAATATTGTGTGTGATGGCTACGGGGACCCAAGAAGCTATTTATAAAATAAAACCCTAACCTTTAACCACTCCCACAATAGTAAAGGTCAGTAATACCCCTGAATGAATATGGGCCCAGATAAATGGACTAGTGTTAGTTAAGCCCACAAAACCCAACATATTGTTCATATCTATTTCCATTAATTGTATTATTGAATTTGTATTTTTCCATCTAGAATCATATATTGCTACCAGGGCTTTAGTGCCTAAGTGTTTTCGAGTAAGGGATTTTATTCCAACTACAAATATTCCAGTGTGTATTAATTTAATATGCTTTGGTTTTAATAATATTTTTAATTCATTGTCCACCATTGGTAATCTGATGGTTTGTCCTTCTAAACAACTTACAATTTCTTCGTTTTTATGTCTTATAAATACGGTATCTCTTGGGAAGTTTGCTGTATTATATAAGGTTTTAGGGTTTTTTAGATTTAAAGCATTATTCCTAAATATTTCTATATTTTCATTTATATCTACAATTTCTGTTATTTTATTTTCTTGTGGGCTTTCTGAAGTTTTGGAGGACTGTCCTACTAGCTGTCTATTAGAAAATTTTCTTATCATTTTACTCATGATTTTTGCACGTAAAATTTAGCTAGGGGTTTTGGTTGTTTGAGTCTATCTATTCCTGTTGTCTTGTTAATATTTAGATTTTCTATTTGAGATAATATATCATTTACTGTGGTTTTCTTTGGTATTAAATCTTGTAATAAAAGTAAATCTTTGTGCAATTGTTCTATGTTATTTAGGAGTTTTAAATGTAATAGTATAATTACATTATTTTGTTTAAGGAGAATTTTATCAGTGGGTTGTCCTGGATCATATTTTGATAAGCCTTCTGTTTTTGGGTAATATTCTTTGGCTTGTTGTAAAATTTGTTGATATATAAGGTTGTCTTCCATAGCCTAATATCCTATTTGTTTAATTATCTTTTCTAAATGTTCTAATTTTTCCATTATTTGATCACATCTAATATTTACTTTATTACATCTTTCGTTTAATAAATTAAATATTTCTTTATACTTTATATGTCTATTTTGCTCTTGTTCAAAGAAAAAGTTTAGTTTATGTATATCTTCACTTGTAGGTAATTGTTGTAATTTTAATTGGTTTGTTACAGACATAATTTGTTCTAATTCACTTTTTATGTAATCTTGATTTTGTCTAAGTATTATTAGTTCATTTTTATAATTTTTATTTTCTTGGTCCATTTAGTAATATTCTCCTGAATTATGATAATCTTCAAATAAACTGTCATTTTCTTCATTTACTCTAATTATTTATTCAAATTGTTTTAATAATATTCCAATTTTTTCAAATAATTCATAATTTTGTTGTCTAAATTCTTTTAGAAGTTTTCTTTATTCTAGGGTATGGCCGTGTGGTCCTAAATATCTTGGAGCAGTTAACCGATGTATACTATCATAATTATTTCTGATTTGTTGTTTCAAGATTACTATCTCATCACTTATATCTTTTTGTTTTTGGATTTCTATTTTCATTTCTTGAGTTTTTATATTTATTGTTTCGATTAAAGTTAAACTTCTATCAAATGGTTCATATCCGTAAGATATAGCTAATTTCATTTTCATATTTTCTATATTGTTATACCAAGGGAGTTCTTCGTCAGGTTGATCGAAATAACTCGAAACCCTATGTATACAATATTTTTGTCTCTTTGATCTTGTGTCTTCTTTTAATTGTGTATATTGTGATAATAATTTTGAATTTGTGGATTCTATGGATGACGCTAATATACCAAAAATAAGTTCTCTTATATCAATAGGTAAAGTTATTCCTTGACTAATAGTTTCTTCAGGGAGTTCAATAATATTTACTGCATGTTTAAAATATTCTAATAGGCTACAAAAGGCCATTTTCTTTCCGTTAGTTGTTTGACTATGTTGTAAAGCAGATATATATACTGTGTATATTTCTACTAGTTTTTGCATAATTATTCAAATAATTTGTTACCAATATGTTTATACTTCAAGATGACTCATGATGCAAATTGTGCTAATTCTTTTTGTTTATATTCTAAGATAGCCTTTAATCTATCTATTTGGTATCTTCTTACTAGTATTGGTGGTTGATTATCTATTCTCCAACGTAAATTGTCTGGGATATTATCAAAGAACCAATACAGAGAGCACTCCAAGTCCATCAACTAATCCGATCTTCAACGGGGGCGCGCCCCAAAAAAAAAACACAAAAAACATCAACACTCATGGATTTCAATCCAGCCACCAAGCCTTCTACAGAAATGGCCCAAAGCTGACTTCTTGCCTTATTTCGGGTTGTCGGACCTACAAATAACAGGGTTTCCGGGTCAAGGTTAGGGCTGGGTTTCACAGTTTTTACCCAGCCTTCTTGAAAAAAGTGTTAAGTTCATCCCATCTAGACATTACAGCCTTCTGAAGCGTAGAAGATTTTGTTTGCTAAACAAAAGTTCCAGCATGAAGTTGATGCCTGGTGGAACTACACCCATCTGATTCTTGAAGATTTGCATGTTGGTGTGGTTACTTGGGAAATCTTTAAAGAAGCATTTTGTAAGAATTATTTCCCAGAAGCTGTGAAAGATGCTAAGGAAACCGAGTTCATGGCTCTTGCTCAAGGACCTTGTTGGTGCAACCTAGAGGGGGGTGATTAGGTTGTACCTAGTGGTTTATAACAATTTTCTGGTTTAGTTGCAATTTCAAAATGAATTGACAGTTCAAGATAAAATCTAATGAAAACCACACAATCACAAACACGGAATTTATAGTGGTTCGACTCTACGAGTCTACGTCCACTCCTCTCTTAGTCTCAAGAGAGTGTTTCCACTAACGAATCTCTTTCAATACAGTGGGTAGAGAAACAAACCCTTACAATCTTCGTTTCGGGGCAAGAGTACCCTTTACAATCTTCGTTCACGGACAAGAGTATCCAATACAATCTTTGTTTACGGACAAGAGTATCCAATACAATGAATTCTAATCAACTTAGACTAGAATTAAAATAACCAATTCACAATACGAAAAGTATTAGATATTACCTATCAAAAGAGAGTAACCCTTTACCCTTTGAGTGCAAGTGATGTAATGAATGAACCAAGAATCAATATACTTCAGCGGTTTCAATAACTCCAGACTTTGCTTCAGTGAAAGCTTCAACTTTGGAATATCCCTCAAAGTTAACCGGAGTTGGGAGGACAACAATAATGCTAAAAACACCAAAACTTTGCTTTTTCACTTGTGAGTGAATATGTGCTAGATGGGGGAGAAGGATGATTCTCAAATGGTTGGGCTTTTATAGACACCAAGTTACTGCTTTCCCCATTTCCCTACCGGATATAAAATCTTTGCGAGATTTTGTTCCAGACGGACGTCCGTCTGCCCAGACGGTCATCTGTCTCAAAGGTATCCGTTACAAACAGCTGTAGATGATATTCTCTTTAAACTAGCCGTTATAGTCAAATCTGGGCCAGACGGACGTCCGTCTGCCTAGACGGTCATCCGTCTGGCCTGGACTCGCTCAGACGGGCATCCGTCTGGCCTTCTGTTGTTTCTGAGAAACAGAGTTATGAAAATAGACGGACATCCATCTGGGCTCTGTTTTTCTAAACAACTTTGGGCTGGGATATGGCTTGGATTTTTGGATAGTTTTGACAATCCTAAGCGTTGTACACCTTACTAACATGTCCTAGGTCACTCTAGTAACATGGATCACATATTATGGATGCATTTACATGTGTGTGTATGCAAAGGTGTCCTAAGCCCTGATTTAGCCTAAGTCTTGATCTTTGACTTGGTCTTTGACTTGATCTTGATCAGTGATCTTGATGCTCTCCTCTTGACTTTGGTTCTTTGTCTAAGATGGTTTGATCTTGAGCTTGACTCTCCGGAAATTTCTTTGAACCAGATATTTACATCAAGATTCTCTGCAGTGATGAGTTGGACAAAAGCATATCTACATGGAAACATTAGTAGAGTGTTTGTTATCATCAAAACTGACTGGAGACTGATTTGGCAAATGCTGACTTGCCATTTTCCAACAATCTCCCCCTTTTTGATGATGACAAACGTGCAAGGGATAAAATGATATAAATCGTAAAACATTTCCATTTATGTTTTGGATGATTATATTATCATGAAGTGTGCTTATTACTCTTAGTAAGCATCATATAACCCATCATATGTATTTCCAATCTTCATTTTATGTAAACCAAATCTTTTAACTAAAAAGGGTTTACGGGCTGTTGTTCTCCCCCTTTGTGAGAAACAAAAAGGAGGAAAAAGAGCATGGCATGCTCCCCCTACGTATGAAACTCCCCCTAAACAGGAGAATCCCGCTGTTATCACAGGCAAGAAAACAGGAAATAAGAAGAGATAAGAGACATACAGATGCAAAGAATATTAGAATTAAGGGAAACAAAATTAAACAGAATGTGTCAGCAACCGATAAAGGTTATAACAGCAGCAATATTTCATCCAAACATCAGAAAACATAAACATAAAACAAAAAAACGAAACATGGCAGCTAGTCAGTAGCGTCACGGCCGTCCTCATCATCTGCACTCCCATCATCATTCCCACTACCACTGCCACTGCCACTTCCTTCAATGTCGTCAGCTTCCTCATCGCTTTCCTCAGCACCGTCCTCATCGTCATCGGTGCCTTCGGCTTCGGCGACTCCTGGTGACGGGAGAGGTGGAATCTGAAGGTGAGTCATCATATGGTGTATCATGATTGTTGATGAGCAATCATGCTGTCACTAGTATCCAGGCGATGGCTGATGGAGTCAAAGCGGGTGTCGAAGTGCTATTGCATATTTGTGAGGCGCGAATCAAGGGCTTGAAACCTGGAGGCAGTGGAGGAAGAGTAGGAAGATAGCTGTTGTGGTCCAGCTGAGGTGCCCTCTACATCCATGGGTTGAGAGGTGCTCTTTCGGTGTGCTTGGGCAGCAGTGCGCTTCCGGGAGGGAACAATGCCTTTTGTGTCTATCCGGGAGGCAGGTGGAGTAGGGTCCTCATTTTTAAAGCTAACGTTGAAGTGGCGGAATATTTTGGTGAGGAGACTGCCATAAGGAAGACATTTGTTCCCAGTAACAGCTGACTGGATCATGTAGGATAGAATGGCATATGGGAGGCAGAGAGGAACATGATGAATTATGCAATAGGTGACATATGTTTGAGAGGAAGTAATGTCAGAACGATGTCCCTTTTTAGGGATGACGTTCCGTTGAGTGATCTTGCTTACAACCTTAGCTTGTTCAGTGAACATCGTTTCTTGAATGTCCACGTGGTAGCGAGGAGGGGTCTCAGGTGGGAGAAGGCTTTGGTAGACAGTATCTACCTGGACATCCTCAGGAGGGGTATCTTTGTAGGTCCAAAAACGAAGAGCACCCTCCGTGGAGAGCTGACAAATTTGGTAAAAGGAGGGGATAGTGAGAGTGATGTCCACTCCTTTGACATAGGAGGTGACTGTCAGATTCTCGTTGGTTCCCTCATGCCGAAGATTTGCATAGAAATGATTGACCAAGCGGGCATAGGTTATTTCCTCAGCATGAAGCATAGACTCCCAACCTAGGGCTTCAAACATGTCCTTGATGGGAAACTTGGAGAAGGCATCAAGGTCAACAGTGGAGCCTTGTTCTATGCTACGGGCAGCAACTCTAGGGTACATTCGTTGAGTCTTTGTATCGCGAAACCATTTGTCTAGCCTAGGTGGGCTCGCAGGAGGTGGGTTACGGGAAGAGCGAGGAGGATGGGTGCTAAAGGCGGAGGCACCATCGCGGACGGACGGATGCTTGCGGCGAGGCATGGGGTATCTGTTGAAAAACAAGAAAGCAACAGGTATAAGCAAACACACTGCACAGAGAATGGGTGAAGTGTGATAAAATAAAAGATGGAGCCCTAAGGGCATGTAATCTTCATAGGGTTGAAGATTGTAGGTTGTTTGTACTCAAGTTGAGACTTGTTCTAACCAATGCGTATTCCATAGAATATGGTTTCAACAAGGAGCTTAGAGTAACGAAGTGAACACAAAGATATACCTAGAGAGAGAAGAGGAAAACCAAGAGAAAAACAGGGGAATTTTAAGGTTTGAAAATACCAAAGCTGGAAACGAAAAACAATGCTGTAAAGAGGAAGGTAACAAGTAAAAATGCCTAAGAAGGGTCAATAAGAGAGTGCAAGCATACTATGGAGTTGCAGTATGACAGCATGTTAATGACCCAACAAGAAACGAAAAAAAATGTGAACTCATGTGGCAACCAAAAAAAAAACAAACAAGCCAGAAATCGAATAAAAACCCCATACGTTTAGGGTATGTGATAGAGCAATCGTGAGAAAAATAGAAAGATAAAGGAATTTGAAAACTTACCAACAGAGATGCACACAAGAGTGAAGTCGTGAGTTGCGCAAGAGAGAGAGATGTTGCTGCTGGAAGGTGTGTCGTTTGCAGGGTGTTGGAGAGGTTAAGAAGGAAGGTGAAGGAGAGATATGGGGAGAAAGGAGAGAAATTAGGGATTTGAAACCGTTTGAAATCGTGGGGAGTGAGTAGAGGAAGGAGAGAAGTGAGGGATTTGAAAAAAATATCATCGCGGAGAGGGTTTGGTGGGTTTTAAAAAGCAGACGGATGTCCGTCTGTTGTACGAGTCTGTGTATTTGTGAACACAGTGAGCCAGACGGAATTTCCGTTTGGACTCTGTAGTCAGACGGACATCCGTCTCGGCAGACAGACGACCGTCTGAAGTGCTGAACTACCCATTATGTTGGGAAGATGGAGTTTGAGAGCGAATAGAGTGGATTATGCTATTCTGAGAGATCAAGTAACCCCAATTCTCGTCGTAGTTCAACAAAGCGGTCTTCACTGAGGGGTTTTGTGAAAATATCTTCTAATTGATGGTTTGTATCAATGAATCCAAGAATGACTTCATTCTTTTGGATGCAATCTCTAAGAAAATGATGTCGGATGTCAATATACTTGGCTCGGGAGTGAAGCACATGATTTTTGCTTAGATTGATGGCACTAGTGCTATCACACTTTATGGGACATTTGTGGAGTTGAATCTTGTAATCAAGCAAGGTTTGTTTCATCCAAATGACTTGTGCACAACATTTTCCAGCTGCAATGTACTCTGCCTCTGTTGTTGATAGAGCAACACAGTTTTGTTTCTTGCTGAACCATGACACTAGGCAGGGTCCAAGTAGATGACAGGTACCGCTTGTGCTTTTCCGATCAACATGACAACTAGCAAAATCAGCATCCGAAAAACTTAATAGGTCAAAACCTTGATTTTTGGGATACCAGAGTCCTAAGTTTGATGTGCCTTTCAAATATTTGAATATTCTTTTAACGGCACATGCATGGGATTGTTTAGGATTAGCCTGATATCGTGCACAAGCACAGACACTAAACATGATATCTAGTCTACTAGCTGTTAAGTATAGAAGACTCCCAATCATACCTCTATATTTGGTGGCATCAAAAAGTTTCCCATCCTCATCTTTTGATAATTTCAAAGATGTGCTCATGGGTGTTCCATTTGCCTTTTGAGAGGTAGCATCAAATTTCTTGAGGAGTTCTTTAATATACTTGGTTTGACTGATAAAGATGCCATTTTCATTTTGTTTGATTTGTAGACCAAGAAAAAAAGATAATTCACCCATCATGCTCATTTCAAACTCATTTCTCATGCAAGTACTAAACTCATGACATAAGGATTCATTTGTAGCACCAAATATGATATCATCTACATACATTTGAACAATTATAATATCATTTTTCTTATGTTTTACAAATAATGTGGTGTCTACTTTACCCATTGAGAATTCTTTTTGGACTAGAAATTTACTTAGTCGGTCATACCAAGCACGTGGGGCTTGTTTGAGTCCATAAAGAGCTCTTTTTAGTTTGAAGATATGATTTGGAAATGCGGAGTCTTCAAAACCTGGAGGTTGGGCAACATAGACTTCTTCCATAATGAATCCATTTAAGAATGCACTTTTCACATCCATTTGATACAGCTTGAAGTTCTTATGGCAAGCAAATGCTAATAACATCCGTATGGATTCTAGTCAGGCTACGGGTGCATAAGTTTCATCAAAATCAATGCCTTCTTGTTGATTATATCATTGGGCAACTAGGCATGCCTTATTTCTAATGACTTGACATTTTCATCGAGTTTATTTCAAAATACCCATTTGGTACCTATGATGGTATGGTCTCGAGGTCTTGGAATGAGTTCCCAAACATCATTTCTTTCAAATTGATTTAATTCTTCTTGCATGGCCATAATCCAATAATTGTCAGTTAAGGCCTCTTTTGCATTCTTGGGTTCTATAGTTGACATGAATGCAGCATAGTTGCAGAAATTTTGGGTTCTAGATCTATTTTGGATTCCTTGACCTAAGTTTCCTATGACTTGGTCAAGAGGATGATCTTTCCAAGGAACTACCTCTTTAGGTAATTCTTGAGAGTGAGTTCTATTTTCTTCTGGAATGGTTCGAAATTCCTCTAATGATTGGTTATCCACTTTTTCCCTAATGACCTGTTCAGTCCTTCCATCATCTTCCTCGTCAATTAGAGGTTTATATTTATCTTTAGGTGGAGAGACATCACATGTGACATTCATGGATTCTTCCACAACAAGGGTTCTTCGATTTAGTACTCTATATGCTTTACTGTTCTGAGAATATCCTAGGAAAATTCCCTCATCGACTTTTTCTTCAAATTTTCCTTTAGGATCTCTAGTGTTTAATATAGTGCACTTACAACCAAATATTTGAAAGTGATCAACCCTAGGCACTTTATTATGATAGAGTTCATATGGTGTCTTGTTTAGAAATTTTTTAATTATCACATGGTTTAAGACATAGCAAGCAGTACTTGTGGCTTCTGCCCAAAGGTATTTGGGCATTGAGAATTCACTAAGCATGGTTCTGGCCATTTCTTGAAGTGATCTATTCTTTCTCTCTACTACTCCATTTGATTGGGGAGTTCTAGGAGCAGAAAAATTATGAGTTATGCCTTCTTTGTCACAGAATTGTCCAAAGTAGTTGTTGTTATCAAATTCTCTTCCGTGGTCACTTTGGATGGTAGTTATAAGGTATCCTTTATGATTTTAAATTTTCTTAACAAGAATACTGAATTCTTCAAAAGCATCATCTTTATGCTTTAGAAACAGAGTCCAAGTATACCTTGAGTAGTCATCAACAATGACAAAAGTATAGTATTTTCCACCAAGGCTAGCTATGGAAATAGGTCCAAATAAGTCCATATGTAATAGTTCTAGTGGTCTACTAGTAGAGACTATATTTTTGGACTTATAGGATACTCTAGTTTGTTTTCCCTTTTGGCATGCATCACAAAAGTAGTTTTTGTCAAATTTCATTTTTGGAAGATTTCTAACTAAATTTTTTGATGCAATGATTTCAATTTGTTTTTTATTTATGTGACCTAGTTTTCTATGCCAAATTAGAGTTTCTTCAAGAGACATGAGACAAGTCATACTAAGAGATGATTCATTGAACACACAAGTGTAGATGTTGTCTCTCCTAATTCCTTTAATGATTAATTTCTCATTCATATATTTCACATAGCAAGAAGAAACATCAAAGGTGACTTTATAACCTATACTACATAATTGACTTACACTAAGCAAGTTATATGATAGTTTATCAACTAGATATACATTTGAGATAGATGTACCTCCAATATTAACTTGACCAATGCCAACAATCTTTCCTTTACTATTGTCTCCATAGGTAACGCATCCTCCATCATATGATCTAAGCTTTGTGAAGAGCTTTGGATTTGATGTCATATGTTTGGAACAGCCACTATCAATGTACCATTCACTTCTTTGAGTATTCATTAAGCAAACCTACAGAGGAAAGGATAGATGTGCATTGGTCCCCACGTCTACATGGGTCCAAATTGGTTAGTTCTTATTGGTTCCATGTTGAACCAACTAGGTTGATATCCTTTTGGTCTTTGAAATCTTGGATCACAAATGTCAAATGGTTCTTGGACTTGAGGTTTTTGTCTTCTTAGTCCATTGAAGTTTTGACTTCTTTGTCCATTTGTCTTGTTTGTATTGTTAAAAATATTTTCATTTCTTCTAGGCATATGTGACATATATGAAGGTTGAGGGATATGCTCATAGGGTGCAAAATAGGGATATGACCAATTATAATTAAATATCATTTGGTTTTGGTTTGGCCAAATGTGTGTGGTTTGGGCATTTTGAGTTTACCTTCTTTCCCCCTAATCCCCCCCAAAGAATGCAAAGAAAACTCGTTTTTGATAAGTAGGTTGCTTACCTTGATGGGTAAGTCTTATGTATTTATAAATAAACATGGCTGTTGTACAATATTCGTTTACAATATTCAAATTTGAATTCAAAATTAAAAACTTGAATTCAAATTTAAAAACTTAAATTAAAAACTTGAATTCAAAAATTGAATTCATCAAAACTTGAATTCAAAAATCAAATTCAAACCATAACAGATCCGTTATGGTCTTTCATCCCCCCTCAAACTCGGCATTGGCAGGGTGCAAGAGTTTGTCTCTATGCTTGAAGAAAGCTTGTGATGTTAAGCCCTTAGTAAACACATCCGCAATTTGATCATCCGACCGAACAAAGTGCACTTTTATGGTGTTGTTCGAACCAAGTCTCGACAATGAATGATAGTCCACTTCTATATGTTTTGTGCGAGCATGTAGCACTGGATTTGTAGCCATTTGTGTTGCAGACACATTATCACAATAAATGTCCATTCCTCTTGGAAGTTGTACTTGCAAATCACGTAGAACATAAGAAAGCCATAGTAACTCGGGATGTCGTGACAACAAGGGATTTGTACTCAGCTTCCGTACTTGATCTAGATACTGTAGGTTGTTTCTTGGAAGACCATGATAACAAATTATCCCTAACAAAAGTGCAAAACCCACTAGTTGATCGGCGTGTGTCTGGACATCCTGCCCAATCTGCATCAGTGTAAGCAGCTATAAAAGAAAGTTGGGTTGGTTTCAAGAGAACACCAGCACCAATAGTGTGCTTGACATAACGTAAAATACGTTTTGCTGCTTGTAGATGATCTTCTGTGGGAGATTGCATGAACTGACACACATGATTGACTGCATAGGAGATATCTGGTCTAGTGATCGTCAAATATTGTAAGGCTCCTACTAATTGTCTGTATGGTGTTGGATCAGGTAGAGGATAACCTGTTGTTGATGATAACTTTGTTCCAACTGCAATTGGGGTTGTGCATGGCTTTGAAGTCTCCACTCCTGTAGACTTTAATAAATCAATGGAGTATTTACTTTGAGTGAGCAAAAGACCATCTGAACTTCGATTAGCCTCAATTCCCAAGAAGTAATGCAAGTGTCCCAAATCTGTCATTGCAAATTCTTTGCTCAGGCTTTGAATAACCTCTTGAATTGCAGCCTCATTGACTCCTGTCAATATTATATCATCTACATATAACAACAATACTATCATTGTACCTCGGGTTTTGCGTATAAACATGGAAGAATCTGCGACGCTTTGCTTGAAACCTTCTCCTTGTAGGTATGTTTTGAATCTGTGAAACCAAGCTCGTGGAGCTTGTTTGAGACCATAAATTGCTTTTCGTAGATGACAAATATGTGTTGATTTAGATGTGGAAACAAACCCCCGTGGTTGTTCCATGTAAACATCTTTCGCTAAGTTGCCATTCAAGAAAGCATTTTTCACATCAAGTTGATGTATTGGCCATGACTTTGAGAGTGCAATGGTTAATACTGTCCGAATGGTGGCTGGCATTACAACTGGACTAAATGTTTCATGAAAGTCCACTCCTGCTTGTCTGGTTGAACCCCTTGGCAACTAATCGTGCCTTATATCTCTCAATGGAACCATCACTTTTTGTCTTGATCCCGTACACCCACTTACAGCCTACAATATTCATACCCTTGGAATAAGGCACCAAGTTCCAAGTCCGATTGTCTATTAAGGCTTTGTATTCTTTTTGCATTGCATCAATCCACTCCCGGGTCTTTTGAGGCTGATTTGTAGGTTTTAGGTTCAGTTGGGATGTTGGAGATGGTGGTAAGAAAGGTTTGAGGTATTGGGTGTCTAATAGTGAGTAAAGAGAGAGGGGTTTTTGGTTTGGCGGAATTTGTTTTACTCCTAGTAATCATAGGATGAGATGGTTGGGGCTGTGGTTGGTCTATTGTTGGTGGGGATTGATTAACATCTTGGGTTGGATTTGCCATTGATATGGCTGGTGATGATGTTGTAGGGGTTGTTTGTGATGGTTGGTTGTTTGAAATAGGTGAAGAAGAATGAGAAGTGAGTGGAGGCACATTTGGTGGGGTGTGTGGGATGAAAACAGGTAGAGAAATAAGTTCAACTCGGTGGTTTGTTTGATGATTGGTGTGATGGGGGATTTGAAAAGGGAAATTCCTTTTCTTCAAAAATAACATGTTTGGATAAATATACCTTGCCAGTGTCCTTATCTAAGCATCTATAACCCTTGTGATAGAGACTGTAACCAAGAAAGACACAAGCCTTGGACTTTGGCGATAATTTGTCTTCTCTCGTAGGGTGTCAAGTTGGGGTAACAAAGGCAGCCAAAAACTCTCAATAAACAATAATCTGGTTTGAAGCCAAACAGTGCTTCATGAGGAGATTTTCCCTGCAATACTGGTGTAGGTAATCGGTTTATTAAATAGACAGCAGCAGTAAAGGCTTCTAACCAATATTCTTTGGGCATGTGAGCTTGGAATAGAAGGGATAAACCCATCTCTCGTAATGTGTCCGTGTTTTCTTTTCCGAAACTCCATTTTGTTCGGAGTATGAGGACATGAAATCCTCGGATACAATGCCACATTCATCAAGATAGTTTTTGAAAGCTCCCTTTGTCAACTCTAAGGCTCCATCACTTTGAAAAAATTTAATAGAAGTAGAAAGCAAGTTTTCAGCCATATTTTTAAAATGCTTGAAACAATAAATTGCATCAGATTTAAATCGCAAAGGATAGAACCAAGTAAATCGACTGAAATCTTCAACAAAAATAATATATGAATTGAATCCACTAATTGACAAAGTTTTAGTGGGACCCCACAAATCACAATGAATAAGCTGTAATGGTCGAGTAGTTCTACTAACTGAAATAGAAAAGGGTAATTTGTGATGTTTGCCAAGTTGGCAAGCGTCACAAGTTTTATTGGATCTAAGTGTGTCAAAAGAATTAAATAAGACACTATTTCTCAAATGAGTAAGTACTGCAGAAGAAGGATGACCAAGCCGGCGATGCCAAATATCAGAAGGAGCTTTATTTCCATAAAGAGCCAAAGGAGGCACAACATTAGCCGAGAAGGAATACAATTTATCTTTGACTGGACCCTTCAAAGAGAGTGATGCCCGACTCCAAATCCTTAACATAGAAACCCCATGGAAAAAATTCAACAGAACAATTATTGTCAGATGTAAGTTGAGAAATGGAAATTAAATTCTTTGACAATTAGGGAACGATGAGTATGTCATTAAGAGATAAATGATTTGAATTTATTTTCAAAGTTGAGGAGCCTATATGAGTTATAGGGAGTTTCTTACCATCACCAACTGAAACCTGGTCTTCTCCTTTGTAAGTGGCAGATTGCTGTAGCATGACTGGATCAAATGACATATGGTTGGTAGCACCTAAATCCGGTATCCACTGTGCATCATTCTGTGGTGTAATGTGTTGGGTATTTTGGGTACCATGTAAGCCAGCATAAGGAATGTGAGGTGGTGGATTAGTATTATTTCGGTTCTGGGCATAACGGAAATAGCATCTATTGGCCGAATGGCCTCGCTTAGCACATATTTGACATTTGAAGGAATTAGTATTAAAGGTGTTTTGCTTTGGTCGGTTATAGGAATTTTGAGATCTTGGATAGCCATTTGATGAATATCGGAAGTCAGATCTAGGTGGGTTTCGGTTGTTGGGTGGATAGGAATTAATACTATTATTAGGCCGATTAAATTTAGGCTGATCTCAGTAACAAGTAATGCAAGTAGGGGAATGGGAATCAGTTAAGATTGATTGAGTGTTCCCATAGCCACGGCGTAACCGTTGCTCATAAGTAAGGAGTTTGGCTCTTAGGTCGGTAAAGGTAATGGGTGGGGTAATATTCTCCACAGTGATGATGAAAGTGAGATAATCCGAACCAAGACCATTAAATGTATATGCTACCAAGTCAGAGTCATTTACCTTGTCATTGATTGCCACTAAGGAATCAGCGATGGACTTAATTTTGTGAAGATAGTCTGTAATCGTGCTCGTTCCATTATTGACCATCTGCAATTCACTGCGAAGATAAGTCCTTCGAGCAGTGGACTGTTGTTGGAAAAGTTGTGCAAGAGAATCCCATACATCTTTCGCTGTTTGAAGGCCAAGAATATGAGAAGAAAGAGACGGTGTGAGAGTGGCATTGATGCATGCTCGAACAAAATGATCATTCTTTCTCCAGGTTTGAAATGCTGGATTCGACGTTTGAGTTCCTCCAGTAGTGATAGTTTGATTTGGCATCGATCCAGTACCATCAAGATGATCCATAAGATCACAGGTAATAAAAATGGATTCTAATTGTTCTCTCCACATGAGATAATTTTCTCCATCAAGCTTGACAGAAACAAGGCTGGAGAGATTGGTAATGGGGAATGGAGTGTTAGCAGTGGCCATTGAAAATGTAGTGTTTTGGGAAAAAGAAAAAAAAAATCTCAAAACCTTAGCTCTAATACCATGAAAGAATGCAAAGAAAACTCTGTTTTTGATAAGTAGGTTGCTTACCTTGATGGGTAAATCTTATGTATTTATAAATAAACATGGCTGTTGTACAAGATTCGTTTACAATATTCAAATTTGAATTCAAAAACTTGAATTCAAAAATCAAATTCAAACCATAACAGATCCGTTATGGTCTTTCAGTTTCACTATTGAATCCTAGTCCTTCTTTGTCTTGGGGATTCGTTTTGGGGTTACCTAGAAGACTATCTAAGTTCTTTTGACCATTTGTGAATTTCACAAGAGAGTTGTTTAAATCTGTATTTTCTCGTTCTATTTTCTCAATATGTTCCTGTAATTCAGTTACGGTGTTATTGAGATATTGTACTTCTCCTAGAAGACCATCTAGATCTTCTTCCTCACTTGTGGATTTCACATTATTTTCTTTTTCTATTTTTCTAATGTACTCTTGTAAGTTGCTTACCGTTTCATTTAGAGATATTACTTCTCCTTCTAGAATTTTGTTTTTCTTTTCAATTTTCTTGCTGAACTTGTATAAAGTTTCAAAGCCACTAGCCAGATCTTCTTCATCAATGTTATCTATATCATTTTCATCAAGTGTAGAGTCAACACTATCATATATGGAACTTACCTCATGATCTTGTTCTTCAAGTGAACTGGCCATCAAGGCTAAGTTGATTTTTTCTTCATCGGACTCTTCACTTTCTTCTTCATCATCACTTGTAGTGTAGACTACTTCGGCTTTGTACGCCTTCTTTTTCCCTTTGGTAGGACATTCGTTTTTGAAATATCCTAGTTTTCTACACTCAAAGCAAATAACATCCTGATTATTAGTAGATGAAATTTTACCTTTTGATGAGCTTTTACCTTTGAATTCTTTGGATCCTTGTCCTTTGAATGAAAACCTTTCTTTTCTTTCTTTTAGAAATTTCCTGAATTTTCTTGTGATAAGAGCAATATCACTGTCGGAGTCACTGTTGTCTTCATCGCTTTCATCGTCTTTGATGGAACTTTTAAGAGCGATGGACTTCTTCTTTTGTTCATTTGACTGGCTTTCCTCATACTTCTTGTCTTCTTCAAGCTCTGCCTCATGTGCAAGTAGAGATCCCATGAGCTCATCAAGTGTGATATGTTCTAGATTTCCCACTTCTTGAATTGCTGTTTTCTTGGGTCTCCAAGATAATGGAAGTGCTCGTAGGATTCTTCTTGTCACATCTTCATTTGCAAATTCCTTGCCAAGGCTTTGCAACTTATTTATAATGTTAGAAAATCTAGTAAACAAAGAAGTTATATCCTCATTATCTAACATCTTGAAATTTTCATATTGAAGCATATAGACATCCAAATTTATCCTTTTTATTTGGTTTGTTCCTTCATATGTAACTATTAATTTTTCATAAACTTCCTTTGCATTCTTGCAAGTACCACACCTATTGTATACTTTTTCACTCAAAGCACATTGTAGGAACATTTTTGCCTTGTGATTTGCTTGGGATTTAATTTTATCAATTCCATCCCATTCAGTCCTTGGTTTTGGGACTTTGTTACCATCTTTATCAAGTTTGGTAATCTCATTTGGTCCATACACAATTATATCCCAAACATCTATATCAATAGCACAAACAAAATCTTCAAATCTATTCTTCCAATAAGCAAACCCTTCTCCATCAAAATATGGAGGTCTAGAGGTATTTAAACCTTCGGGTCTTGAGGAGAATTAGTTAGACAATGATGCCATGAGCTTTTACTCTTTTTGAGATTGATTTTAATCTCGATTTGAGCTCCCGCTGTGATACCAATTGTTGGTGCAACCTAGAGGGGGGGTGATTAGGTTGTACCTAGTGGTTTATAACAATTTTCTGGTTTAGTTGCAATTTCAAAATGAATTGACAGTTCAAGATAAAATCTAATGAAAAACAGCAATCACAAACACAGAATTTATAGTGGTTCGACTCTACGAGTCTATGTCCACTCCTCTCTTAGTCTCAAGAGAGTGTTTCCACTAAGGAATCTCTTTCAGTACAATGGGTAGAGAAACAAACCCTTACAATCTTCGTTTCGGGGCAAGAGTACCCTTTACAATCTTCGTTCACTGACAAGAGTATCCAATACAATCTTTGTTTACGGACAAGAGTATCCAATACAATGAATTCTAATCAACCTAGACTAGAATTAAAATAACCAATTCACAATACGAAAAGTATTAGATATTACCTATCAAAAGAGAGTAACCCTTTACCCTTTGAGTGCAAGTGATGTAATGAATGAACCAAGAATCAATATACTTCAGCAGTTTCAATAACTCCAGACTTTGCTTCAGTGAAAGCTTCAACTTTGGAATATCCCTCAAAGTTAACCGGAGTTGGGAGGACAACAATAATGCTAAAAACACCAAAACTTTGCTTTTTCACTTGTGAGTGAATATGTGCTAGATGGGGGAGAAGGATGATTCTCAAATGGGGATGGTTGGGCTTTTATAGACCCCAAGTTACAGCTTTCCCCATTTCCCCAATGGATATAAAATCTTTGCGAGATTTTGATCCGTCCGGGCACGTCCGTCTGCCCGGTACGGTCATCCGTCTCAAAGGTATCCGTTACAAACAGTTGTAGAAGATATTCTCTTTAAACTAGCCATTATAGTCAAATCTGCCAGACGGAAATTCTGTCTGGCCTTCTGTTGTTTCTGAGAAACAGAGTTATGAAAACAGACGGACGTCTGTCTGCTCACACGGACATCCGTCTGGGCTCTGTTTTTCTAAACAACTTTGGGCTGGAATATGGCTTGGATTTTTGGATAGTTTTGACAATCCTAAGCGTTGTACACCTTACTAACATGTCCTAGGTCACTCTAGTAACATGGATTACATATTATGGATGCATTTACATGTGTGTGTATGCAAAGGTGTCCTAAGCCCTGATTTAGCCTAAGTCTTGATCTTTGACTTGGTCTTTGACTTGATCTTGATCAGTGATCTTGATGCTCTCCTCTTGACTTTGGTTCTTTGTCTAAGATGGTTTGATCTTGAGCTTGACTCTCCGGAAATTTCTTTGAACCGGATATTTACATCGAGATTCTCTGCGGTGATGAGCTGGACAAAAGCATATCTACATGGAAACATTAGTAGAGTGTTTGTTATCATCAAAACTGATTGGAGACTGATGTGGCAAATGCTGACTTGGCATTTTCCAACATACCTCTTTCTGTGCTAGAATACCAGCAGAAGTTTGAAGAACTCTTCTTCTTTGCCTTTGACTCTATGAGACTTGACCGTGTAAAGGCAAAGAAATTCTTCAAAGTATTGCGACCTGCAATTAGGGCTTATCTTACTATTCTTCCTATAGAGAGCTATGCTCAGATTGTTCAGAATGCGAAGAAGTTGGAAGAAGCTGAGAAGGATTGTACTCGTGTGTAGAGGCCGTGGCAGCATAGAAACCCTAGTTTGGTTGACATATGGAAAAGAAGATTCACTAGACCTACACCCTATCCTACTCCTGCTTTTCAGCCTAGAGTGTAGGTCAAAGTTCAGAATATGCATAGGCCAGTCAACAGAGCCAGTTCAGTGGGAACAAACAAGAAGTGAATGTGAACCCCCGACCTATAAATCAGAAGCCTCCAGTGGTAGTGCCTCCAGTTGTGCCGAAGGATCCCGTTTGCTTTTTCTGTAAGCAGACCGAACATTTTGCTCGTACTTGCCCCCGAAAGTCGAATAAGCCGCTTGCCCATGTAGCGAAGAGTGCTCCTGTCCCTCAGTTTTGAAGAGTGTTTAGTATATCTGGTACTGAACAGGATGTGAACCATGAAGTTGTGACAGGTACACTGTTAGTCGCTTCTATACCTGCATTTGTATTGTTTGGTATGGGTGCATCTCATTCGTTCATTTCATCTGCATTTGTTAGAAAGACTGACTTGACACCCAATGATTTATCTAGTTATTTGATGATTAGTAGTCCTACTAGATCTGTTGTGAAACTAGATGAAGTGTTAGAAGAATGCCCTGTCTTTGTTTGTGAGAAGAATCTGAAAGCCAATTTAGTGCTCCTTGATATGAAGGACTTTGATATTATTCTGGGAATAGATTGGTTGACAGCCCATAAAGCTGTGATTCTTTGTTCTTCAAGAAGAATCCAATTTTAGATTGGTGGAAATTCAACTTTTGAATTTCAAGGTGAGAAAGGAAGAGTTAGCAAGAAGACTTTGACCGCATTGATGCAAGTTTGTGCACTAGTGGAAAGTGCTTCACCTAGAAGCAAGGTCAAGGAAGAGAAGAAGCTCAAGGAAGTCAAGGTAGTTTGTGACTTATAGGATGTTTTTCCAGAAGATTTGTTAGGATTGCCTCCTAATAGAGATTTGGAGTTTTCAATTGAGTTGATTCCAGGAGCTGCTCTGGTATCTAAAGCCCCGTATAGAAGGGCACCTACTGAATTGAAGGAACTGCAGAACTAGCTGAATGAGCTCTTAGACAGAGGTTTTATACAGCCAAATGTATCACCTTGGGAAGCTCCGGTCTTGTTTGTGAAGAAGAAAGACGGTAGCATGCATCTATGCATTGATTACCAAGAGTTGAACAAGCTGACCATAAAGAATAGATATCTGCTGCCCAGCATTGATGACCTTTTTGATCAGTTGAAAGGTACAGCCGTGTTCTCGAAGATTGACTTGAGATCCGGATATCACCAGCTTAAGGTGAAGTCTAGTGACATTTTCAAGACAGCCTTCAAAACGAGATATGGTCACTATGAGTTTAGAGTCATGCCCTTTGGTTTGACTAATGCTCTTGCTGTTTGTATGGATCTTATGAACTGAGTTTTTCATGATGTGCTTGACAAGTTTGTGATCGTGTTCATTGATGACATCTTGATTTACTCGAGGAATCAAGAAGAACATGTGAGACATCTTAGTTTCACCTTGCAGAGATTGAGAGAAAAGAAGCTTTATGCTAAGTTTAGCAAGTGTGACTTCTGGCTCTCAAGGGTAGTATTCCTAGGCCATGTGGTTCAGCAAAAGGTGTTAGTGTTGATCCCAAGAAAGTTAGAGTAGTTTCCGACTGGGACAGACTGAAGACCGTAACAAAAATAAGAAGTTTTCTGGAAATGGCGGGTTACTACATGAGATTTATTGAGAATTTTTCTAGGTTGGCTGCTCCTATGACTAAGCTAACTAGGAAAGAAGAGAAGTTTGTTTGGACCGACGCTTGTGAATTTTTTTTTCAAGAGGTGAAGGATAGATTGACGAGAGCCCCGGTTTTAACTATACCTGATGACTCCGGTGGTCTGATAGTTTATACTGATGTGTCAAAGATTGGTTTGGGTTACATTATGATGCAACATGGGAAAGTGGTAGCTTAATTCTCTACGCAATTGAAGGAGTATGAGCGGAATTATCCCACTCATGATTTAGAGCTTACCGCTATTGTCTTTGGTTTGAAGATTTGGAGACATTACATGTATGGTGAGAAGATTGCTATTTTCACAGGTCATAAAAGTCTAAAGTACTTCTTTACCCAAAAGGAATTAAATATTAGACAAAGAAGATGGTTGGAATTAGTCTTTGATTATGATTGTGATATTCAATATCACCCTGGTAAAGCGAATGTGGTTGCTAATGCTCTTAGCAAGAAAAGTAAAAGAAAAGAGTTGAATTTAAATGCTTTGAGTAAGCCGCTGCTGTTTTCGATTTCAGAAATTGGTTTGGAAATTGTTCCAAAAGGTTCGGATTTTGTTCTCTCTGCCATGTCAGCAAGATCCACCCTTAGAGATAGAATTGTTGCTCTACATGCTTTTGATCAGGAATTGAAAGAGAAAATTGAGAAGATTTCTTCGAATCCTGAGTCGGATCCTAATCTGTGTATGTCTATGGATGGTGCTTTGTTGTTTAGAGGAAGACTTTGTGTGCCTATTGTTGATGAGATTAAGAAGGAAGTTTTGAAGGAAGCACACCAGTCAATTTTTACAGTGCACCCAGGAAGTACTAAGATGTACAAGGATCTAAGAGAACATTTCTGGTGGATTAGTTTGAAGGCCGATGTAGAAAACTTTGTGGCCAAGTGTGAAACTTGTCAGCGTCTTAAGGCCGTTCGTCAACCGCCATCTAGGCTTTTGTAGCCAATTCCTGTTCCTAGTTGGAAGTGGGAAGACATTACTATGGACTTCGTGACAAGCTTGCCTCGGACAAGTAAAGGTAATGATACAGTATGTGTAATCATTGATAGGTTGACCAAATTAGCCCATTTTATTCCTATGAAGATCACTCATATTATGGATAAGCTAGCTAGGCTTTATGTGGACAATGTGGACAATGTGGTTCATCTACATGGAGTTCCTGTGAGTATTGTTTCTAACAGAGATCCTAGGTTCATCTCAAGGTTTTGGAATAGTATGCAGAAAGCCTTGGGAACCCAGTTAAACTTGAGTACTGCTCATCATCTACAATATGATGGACAATCTGAGCGGACAATTCAGATTTTGGAAGATATGCTTAGATATTTTATTGTGGATATGGGTGGCAATTGGGATGAACACTTAGCTTTGGTTGAGTTTGCCTATAACAACAGTTATCAAACAACAATAGGCATGGCTCCATTCAAGGCTTTGTATGGAAACACTTGTAGGACACCTTTGTATTGGAATGAGACTAAAAGTATTAGGTCCGAAAATGATTGAAGCTACAAGTGCAATGGTGGATATGACAAGAGAAAGGATCAAGTCTGCCCAGTCAAGGCAGAAATCTTATGCGGATAAGAGAAGATCGACTTGGAATTCCAAGTTGGGGAGAAAGTTTTTCTGAAAGTGTTACCTATGAAGGGCGTAATGAGATTCAATGTTAAAGGAAAGCTTAGCCCTCGGTTCATTGGACCTTACGAAATTCTTGAGAAGGTTGGACCTGTTGCATACCGTTTGGCCTTACCTCCATCTCTTGCTGGAGTTCATAATGTGTTTCATATATCGATGCTTCGGCAGTACATAAAGAATCCATAACACATACTACAATGAGAACCTAAAGGACATAGTGCTAATCTTTCTTACAATGAAGAGCCAGCCGAAATCCTAGGCAAAAAGGACAAGCAATTGTGGAATCGTACCATTCCCTTGATAAAGATTCGGTGCATGAATCACACCCTTGAAGAAGCTTCTTGGGAGAAGTTTCTTCATCTTTTTGGAAGCCCATGTATGCTTTCAATTTCGAGGATGAAAATTCTTTTAGGGGGGGGGAGAATGTGAAATCCAGCCCTAACCCTAACCCGGAAACCCTTTTGTTTGTAGGTCCCAAGACCCGAAGTGAAGGTAGAAGAGAATTATGGGCCATCTCAATGGAAGACATGGTGTTTGATTCAGAACCCATGGAGATTGATGATGGAGTTCCGTACATGGAAACCTTGTCAGAGTTGGAGAAGAAACTATACCTTGAAGATGAAGAGCTTGGTTGATGGACTTGAAGCCTAGTTGGACATGGTTTGAAGGGATCCCTCCATGCTAGGTGAGTTGCTTGATGAGTCGGGAAAAGCCCCATTGAAAATTTTGAGGTTTGGAGCTTCAATTCCTTGACTTGCACTTGCTATCAGCCTGGGTCGACTGGGCCAATCGACTTAGCCAATCGACCCACAATCACAGGGGCTTAATTGTGAACTTCTAATTTTAGGGTTTTTGATGCTCTACTTAATAGAACTTCGTGGTTTTCAGCCACACTTGTTTATAAAGCCTTTGGAGAATGTGGGAAGCCTCTCTCAAGCCTATTTCCGCTGAGTTGTGGAAGATCCTTTGCGAAACCTCAAGCTTTTCGGTGATTAATCTTCATTAAGGTATTGAAATCTCTCATACTATTCATTGATCTACTTTTCTATTGATTGCTTCTAATCTCTGTGATTATGAAGATGGTTTTGTATCCTTGCAAACACCTCTTCTTCAATCTCTATAGTTGTGAGTGAATCTCCATTCACTCCAATGCTTCTATGATCTACACAGATTGATCATTCTATTGTTTTATATTTCAAAGCATGCTAGATTTATTCCTATGTTAGTTTCTATCATTGATCTATTATTATTATTCTTCTAGAGTGAATTCACATTCTCTCTAACCTCTCTGTTGAATTCACAGACTGTTTTCTCTGAAACCCTTAATTTTTATTAATTTAGAATTCAACTCTTTTGATCAATGTTGATGTCTAATTTATGCTAGTTAATCTTAGATCACTGTTCTAGAGTTTCCCTTAAATTTTCAGAGTGTTTTGAATCCCGGAAGTTGAGTTTGGATCAAAATTCAGATTTCTACTTTGTACTGTTCATTGGGTCGACTACCTCGGTCGATTGGACCAATCGACCCAGCCAATCAGCCCAAGCTGACAGTAGCTGTTTTCTTGGTCTGTCTTGATCCGTTTGACTTTCGATCTTCTAGGGTTTGTTCCTAATGTTTGAACTATGCTTGTTTAAGGTTTATTTTCTAACCTTGGACCTATCCTCTTTGTTCCTCCGGAATTCTTCGAAGTTATTTAAGGTAAGGATGGTTGATTCTCTAATAACCTAAAATGCATGATTATTTGGTTATGATTCAGATTTGCATGAGCTTACCACTATTCTTATAATTCTTTATAACTTAACTGCTCATGTAAGTACTGTAACTATAGTAGGTCTTGCTCATGTAATTCTTTTATTGATTTGATCATGAATGAATAATTGTCTTTCTATGTATTGAATTATCAGTTGTGTATGTGAATGACTGATTTGGGTCTGTGATTGCTTAAGTGTAATTTGGGAATGGAGAATGTCCTTTTGACATTTATGTCTTTGGACACCAGTGGAAGTTGCATGGGACATTTCCTATGGTGCCTCTTGACTCTTTCCCGGATTATTGGTTGACATACCTAGGGCTTGTCTAGCAGTGTTTGGCTAGGATGTCACTGTTATATCAGACCCGACTCTGAAGTGTATTGAGACCGAGTAACCCGTGGTAGCAATGGGGGTTTGTGGGCACTAGAGACCGGTAACCAACCTGTGAGAGGACATTAATCACATTGTGGGGGCCATTCATTAGTAGGGTTGCAGTAGTAGACTTGGGCTCATGGGCTCTCAAGACCGGTAACCAACCCGTGAGAGGACATGAGAGCTTCCTGTTTACTATTTGTGGATGACCAATAGGGTTGATGAGTCCGTAGTCCGAGTTGGTTGTAGCCATAGGATATGCTGACTATTGTGAGAAGGATACCGGAAAGGATCGCGAGAGGCGAGGAATGGAAGAATCTATCTCTGGGTTGATATAACTAAGTAGAAGACTTGCATTAGGTTAGGTTAAACCTTGACATGCGCCAATACTCAGACCAATGGTGATGTGAGAGAGTGGTGACCTAAACCCCAGCCAAGGAATGTCCGAGAGGAATGCAAGACCCAAGTACCACCGAAGAACCCAAGATACCGAGATGGTTGAGGAAGAGTTTTTTGAGACCTACCCATAGGAGTATGGCACTGTGACTTAAAGCATGTCTGCTAGTAGAGACCAACATACATAGAGTTAGAATCATACATGCATGTTTGTTTCTTATCATGTTGCATCCTTTATGTTTTGCTATCATGTATATGTGTTATTATGGAATGAACTGCCTTGCTGAACTCACTCTTTTTTGCAAACATCTTTGTTAGATATATCTACAGGTGTTGATGACTATGACGGAGCAGCATATGAGTTTTCCTTGGAAGACTCATACTAGTCCCATGGAACTGGCTAAAGTGACTACGACGGTGAAGAATATCATGGTGATAGAGGAGCATATCAAGATTAGTCGTACGCATGTGCTAGTATAGTGTTATATGTATATGGAGACCTTTACCTTTAGAAGGGTTCTCTACAGACTTGAAGAAACAATAGTTTAGATTTTTGATTACTTCTTTTCTTTTCCTTATATTTTGGGAATCGGTTGTAATTTTTCTTTTTAGTTTTGATCCACATTTCTGCTATTACTGTAGAGTGATTTTTCCGCTACACTCTACATTTGATTATTCTATTTGTATCATTTTCCACACTCTGATTATATTGTATATTCTCTTGCATATTATCTTGATCTTTCAGTTAATGTAGTTTAACATTGATAAATCTTGTTCTTGATTATATTATTGTAAATGTGGGAGGTTGATTTCCTCGATGCTGATCTTTGGGGTTGTGGATCATGCACTCGGGTATGCCAGATAGGGTACTGTCTGGGTGGATGTGACATTCTATCACCATCCTTTAACCATCACATCTTAGCCTTTTGTTGTAGAAGAGAATCCATCCACTTTAGTGCCTTAGGCATACTAGTTTTCAACACCGCCTCCTAATCAAAGAGCTCATTAGACATACTGTGTAGATCTATAAGCTTCTGAATTTTTTTCCTGCTCCATCTCTGATTGTTGCACCTCCAAGAAAATATTTGGGAAGGTCCATTTTGCCCAAAATTTAAGAAAAATTTCAATTTTTTGAGCTTTTGAGAAAGAACAAAAATCGGGTCACCACAAAAATGGTATGCCATGCCTCCCACACCACCTCCAGGAAAGAAACACCAGAAATCCAAAAGTTATTAAATCTGAATGGGGAATTGATCGATTTCTCACCGCGCTCAACAGTGACCAGAATGGGTGGAGTGATCAGACGCCTGAACTATTAATGTGAAATGCTTTGCCTCACCAAAACACTCCAACCAGTCTGCATTAAAGAAACTTCTGTCCAAAACAGATCGAGCATTATCACAATGCCACTAGTTTGACCAAGTGAACTTCCTTCCTACCAATGGAATCTCCATTAACTCACATGCATCTATTGTAGCCTGAAAGTCAGCCTCCAAGCCCAAGTTAAATCTGCCCGGACCATTCCTTTCAGAGCCACGTAACACCGCATTAAAGTCACCCATAGCCATCCATGGCATGCTGGATAATAGAAGTGCAACCAGGTCCACCCACAACCTTCTACATTCTTATCTAAACCAACTAGCATGCACCATTGAAAGGACGAATTGCACGTCTTTCGAAGAAAATTGCAAAGAAAGATGTTGACCGAACTAAGAAAGAACCACAGGTTGCTGCAAATCCATCTTCCAAAATAAACACAGATTCGGTACTTTATTTATCCGAAAATTATGCACAAAGCTTGAAGAAAATCCCAATCAATTAAGAAGAAGAATTGGGCATTTAGATAACTCCACCTTTGGTTCAACAAAATAGAAAATGTCAAATTCGTGGTCATTAACAAATGTTTGAGAGCTCTCTTCCTTGCCACATGTTTGCCAAAATTTATTCCTCCCTCCTACACACAACACCCCACCCCACCCCCCCCCCCCCCCCCCCCCAAAAAAAAAAAAAGAAAAGAAAACGTGGCTTTATTTTTCCCTCTTGGGAACTACCCTCTGACTGTGGTCCAGGGTTTTCAAGTTAGAACCAAGAAGCTCGGTGCTATCCCTGCTGTTGTTTCAGTCCTTGTTGTTGCCGTTCATAAATTTTTAGTTGCAAGACGAAAACAGGGTGCAAAAAACTGAAATTGGAGAAGGAGATACGGAGAGGAATAATCTGCTCAAGAGATGGATTTGAAGCAGGCTGTTCGTCTTCTTCCTTGATTGTGAACTTGCAGAGCAACTATTCGTTTTGTTTTCAAACTTTGTTGTTTTTGCGTTGGAATAGTTTCGTAAGCTTTTGATTTATTGATTATTTATTATTTAATTTAGTATCTATTTTAGTAGACTAAACTTAAAATAAAATAAAATAAATCCAAAAGACACAAGGGTATTTTCATCACAAAATTTATTAAACTACCATTTTCTGTAAAGGTTGTCCTTATTTAATCATTTCTTAAAACCACAGGGGAGCCATATGCAAAAGTAAACTTAAACTGGACTAAAAGTGACATGGACCAAACCTCAGGGGGTCCAGATGAAAATTACCCTTTTGTTTTTGTAGATTACGTTTCATGGCTTAAGACCTTGCAGTCTTAGGTGTTACACAATTAGGTTTACAGCATCATGATTTCAGGCTTTGAGAGCATGTTTTCATTTTTTTTTTTTTTTTTTTTTTTTTTTTTGTGGTCTTCCCACTAGTCAAACACGAACGAACCTACATTTCTTTCTAGTTCCTCTTGCGTTGCTTCCTTATTTTGCAGATAAATATGGAATTTTATTAATTTAAAAGGCAGCACAAGTACATATAGGTATTACATCAGCTTGTTGCACAATAATTTTCCTTCTGGAGTCCACTTCTTGTGTTAACCACCGAAGAAAAGGCTCAGACTTGAATGTAAATGGGTTACTGGGTTCTAGCTTTACCCCATCTTCCTTGATTCTGATTTATCTATTAATTTATTTTAGATCCTAACACAGCCTCTTCTCAGTAAATCATATAACTGATCTTAGATTTTTACAGAGCTGATTGTGTGGGATTTGAACAAAGATTAACGCTTGCAGAACTGCTCTTCATTGGCTACCATAAGGGAAGGTTGGAGATTGTTATTATTGGAATTTTATGTGCTATGTTAAGGTAATAGGTGAGATTATTTTTTCTTCCATTTAGAGATGCTACTTAATGATTGTCAACATTTATCTATATAATGCAACACATAAGGGGAACATTGAAGATTATTACTCTTTTATTTTAAATTAAAGATTATGCTTCTCTCATTTTCTCAAGTCATCAGCTCAAAACTATTCTATTTGAAGTTTACTTATTCGTTTGTGTCCTCAGCCTTAATTTTATCTGAGAATATTATTCAACAACAATTCATGTTTATTTGGTTTATAAAAACATGATTTTGTTTGACCTGCAGGGATATACGCTGCCGACTTGGTTTGTGAAAACAAATACTGCCTATTAGGTGTACAATAACCTCTACCATTTATTTAGTCTACATTAACATGATGCTGCTTTGCAATAAATTATACTGTCTATTTCCTATTGAAAATTTTGTGTGAGACCTCCTTCTGTGGCTCTATGTCTGTTCAAATAGAACCCAACTTATTATTTGCCTTCCTTGTATATATATTCGTCTTCACTTTGGCAGTGTTGAACATGAACTTGTGAAGTCCTACATCTCTTCCATTTTCCCCTAGCAAGCAATTCGGTAACGCCCCAATCCCCATTGAAGTAGTAAGTCGTCATTGTTCACTTAGACCAAAATACACTAAGAGGGTTATCCATAGACAATGTGAATAAATAAAATCCAACAAGAATATAATAGATCGCCACGAAAAATATTCAAATATAAATCTAAAATGTTTCCATGATTGTCTTAGTTTTAATGAAGTCCAAGTATACATCTAATTGCCAAGAATTACAGCTAATAGAAAATTTTAAAATTTATCTATCCTAAGAAATATAGTAGACATGACCTTGATCTTCATACTCTGAAAATCCTTCATCTCTTTGATCAAGTCCATCATCTGTAGAAGTAAGGGGTAAGTCTCGGGAATAAACTTAGCAAGTATAACTCCGACAAATATCAACAATTTCCTTTCGTTTATACTTTCTATTTAACTAAATAATAATCTTATACAAATAAAATTAATTAACATGTATAAAAAGAGAAAAAAAAAAAAAAAAGAAAAAAAAAAAGACATGACATTCCAAATGATATGGATGAGACTCAATGATGTTGAGAAGCTATTAATAAACCACACCCTCGCTGGTCCAAGGTCGATAGGACGCCCCATGCCATTACATGGCATGAACTCCCAAGCCTTGCAGCCAATGCTCCCCACAACCACGACAAATGATAATTAAGGAAGAGATGCTGCAGATCCTCAGCTGCAGCGAAACATAAGCTGCATGGGGAAACCAAAGAAATTCCCTTCCCCACCAAACAATCATCTACAGGAAGCCAACCATGAAAAAGATTCCAACAAGTAACCTACTGCCTAGGCTGTAAAGAGGACTTCCAAATGCAATTTGCCCAATCTACGTTCCTACCTTTGCTTCTATATAGCTCCCAAGCTGAGCGAATAGTGAACTCCCCATCAACTGTCCCTTTCCAGTGACAAAAATCATGATGTGCAACACTTGGAAGAGGAGTAAGACATATCAACTCCAATACTTCTTGGAATCTTGCCGAATTCACCTCAGAGAGGCACCAACTGCCATTCTGGGTACAGTTTTCCACTTTTAACTGCAGTTGCTCCTACAAATCACTTGGAACTCCAACATAATCAACAATGTTGAACTCCCCAAGCCAACGTTCCAGCCAAAAATTAATGTTATTGCCATTGCCAATGGTCCACCTTTCGTTGGCTCTCAAAAAACTCCACACTTTTTAAGGCCAATAAGCAAGGAGATTGTTGTCTTGAAGACATCAAATTCCCCCTTGAGTCAACAAGTTTTCCCCTCAAGAATAGAGAAAAAGTAGAGTGATGAACACATTTATGTGTGAAATCTTAGGGCATAAAGTATGCATTTTACACACTTTGAGTGGAGCTACCTTGAGTTGTATGTTGTTTTTGCAGACTTTATGAATTTTTAGAACTTGAGCGAATATCTAGAGTTTTGGGTATGAAACATGCGATTTTACATGTCAAGAGGTCCGTTCAAATTCTCAAGTGCGAAAATGGGCCTGATCTGAAGCATGATGGGCTAGAGATGTGATTATGGGCCAACTCCGAAATATTTAAGAGATAAAAAAGGCAAATTTGATCTACGGCTGAGATTATAAATTATGAATCAAATCTACAGAGATATTATTGAGAGAGTCCGAATGGAGAAAAGAGTCCTTGCATACCTCAATATCTTATTTTCTATTTGTGATTTGATTAAAGAAAGAAAAAGAGGAAAAAGAATTATATTCAGATAAGGAAGAAGGAAAAATCCCGTTTTTGAATGTCTCTGTTCAATTTCGATCAAGCCCTTCATCGAACGGTCATCTGGTGTTCGATCGAGCTGATTTTTGGAGGAGAGCTTCATGACTTCTTGACCCTCAAATCCAACGGTGGAATTGTGAAGTTGATCTCTCTAAGTAAGTCCTATTAGTACGTCAAAACCCTAATTGGTTGAGTCAGATAGAAACCCTGAGTTTGATTCAAATTCTGTCAAGATTCATATCCCATGTAAACTCTATAAAAGGAGAGCATACTCCATCAAGGGAGAACGTGTTTGAGAGCTTAGTAGAAGCACTCTTTCTTCTCTCTTCAGTTTATTTAAGCTTTCTCTAGTTTTCTTTGCTTGCATTTGTGAGATTTAAATTTATAGATTGAATCTTTAGGTTTAATTTTTCTATATAATGCAATTCAAGTTCAAGTTTCAAGTTTTAAGATTCGTTTTTCTCTGGGTCTAGCAATTGCAGATAGATCTAGATCTGGTTGTTAGGGTTGGTTGAGATTCGAATCGTTTGTTGAACTCGCAAGTAATTAAGTAATCTTCTCTCCTCCCTCTATTCCTGCTTCTATCTACCCCTCCATATTCTTAATTTAAGATTTACTTTCATCATTTATTTACTGTTCTCCCTTCCCCTGGGTCCTTGATCAGAGATGCCTCTAGTCGTGCCTCTCTTTGGTTAAGGTTTCCCTTTCCTTTTATTACTCTGTTATTTATTTTCTGCAATTTACTTTCAGCATTTATTTATTGTTCTCCCTTCCCCTGGATCCTTAATCAGAGAAGCCTATAGTCGTGCCTCTCTTTGTTAAGGTTTCTCTTTCCTTTTATTGTTTTAATTATTTCTTTTCTGTAATTTGTTTTTCTCTAATATTCGTTCCCCCGATCGGTGGACTGTAAACTACGGCAAAGGGTCCATGGTCAAAGTCATTATAATTATACTCCCGTTCCCTAGATCCAGAGCTGACAGTCGGATCACTTCCCTTTTATTTTTATTTTTTTATTATTCACATTTTTTCTGCCTTTATTAATTATGCGTTGATTATGTTTGCATTAATTTTCGTTTAAATTCGATCGCATTAGATGTATGGATTAGGACTGTTTGTTTAGTTTAATTAAGTAATTAACAAATTTTAATCACTGCACTCTCACATTATCATTAAGAAGTTAATTCTAAAGTGGCATATCTCCTTGAGATCGACCCGTTAGCTACACGATACTGTGCGCTTGCGGTTATTTTTAATTTCACAAACACGTTTTTGGCGCCGTTGCCGGGGAGGTATTAGTGTATTTTATTTTTCTCATTTTAGGTAAATCGAAGTGTTTAAAAAAAAAAATCAAAGATATTACTCTTAACTAGAGTATAAACAAAAACATATAGTAGTCCCCACTCTACTGCAGAATTCCTAGAATTTGATTGTAGGTGGATTCGAAGACTACACGGATTCCCTTGCTGCCAAACGTATACAGCGGTTAGATATACGACAACCTTACAGCTTTGGAATCACTGTTTCAATATTTGTGGCGGGGAAATTCACTACTTTCCTTTTTGTTTTTATTATTTTTTTGTCTTCTTTAGTTACTTTATTTTTTTTTTTTAAATTCATTCTCTCATAAGAGCCTTTAATTGCATTAGGTGGTTAGTGCATGTGTGTCTGGACTCGTGATTCCACAAATCAAATTGTCCGAGTGTCTACCTTGACCATGGAAGACCTACCTCCGCCACTTCCACCTAAGAGTCTTAGAGATAGATTTTATCCAACTCGATCTGCACAATCTTCTTGTATACGCTTACCTGATGTGAGGGGTAATAATTTTGAACTTAAATCTCATTATCTGTCTATGTTACCCCAATTTCATGCATTATCTGATCAAGATGCATATTTTTCCTTATAGAGTTTGAGGAGGTTTGTGTCCTTATGAAGGTACAACAACTCATTGATGATGCCGTAAGACTACGGTTTATTACATTTGCATTAAAGGACCAAGCCAAAAAATGGCTTTATAGTTTACCTAAGGATAGCATTACCACATGGAAACAATTTACTATCCTATTCTTGAAGAAATTCTTTACTTTCTCTAAGATGAATAAAATGAGAAATTATATTCTTCAATTTCGTCAAAAACCAATGAGTCCTTTGCTAAGGTAATGGAGAGGTTCCAAAGCCTTCTCCAAGAATGCCCACACCATGGTATAGAACTATGGCATTTATGCCAAATAATTTTTGAGGGTATCAATTATCAAACAATGTAACTTTTAGAATCTATGTGCCCCACAGGATTTACATCGTTCACTGATGATTCCGAAGCTTGGGAATTTCTTTTACAATGTAACTTTTAGAATCTAGCAGATAGAACTAGAGAATGTGAGTCAACCCAAGAATTTGAAAGGACTAGTAGGGGATATTTTGTTGATAGCCAAGTTCATAAAGAAGCACAAATAGATAATCTTTTGAAAAAGTTAAAGACTTTGGTAGTTAAAGCTGCACCACCACCACTAAGTTAAGCACATTTTATTGACAAATTTATTGCTATGTGTGCATGGTGTTAGTCTCCTACACATGTAATTGAGGAATGCCCAAACTATTCCGGAGGCCAACATGAAAATGTTAGTGCGATGTTTCCAAACCCGTACAGTAACACGTACAATCCTGGGTGGAAGAATCATCTTAACTTTTCATGGTCTCAAGGGCAAAACCAAATGGATTAAACAATTATTCCACACAAAATCACTTTGGTGCCCCTCAACAACAAAATGCACAATTTTTCTTATAATCAAAATTCAAGTTCCCTCAAGCCCCTAATTTTTAGAATCCCAATTTAGCTAGGCCTGTCAATCCACCTATTGTGCCTCATATGCCTCTCATTGCACAAAATCAATCATCACTTGGTTTCAACAGAGGTAACAATCTGGAGTTTTCTCATTTTTCTACCTTAGAGAAAAATATGGAAGTGCTTTCCAGCACCTTGATGACTTCTATGCATAATATGGAAAAATGAATTTCCACTCTTGCAAATGCTTTGTCTGAGCGAGAAAAAGGTAAAATGCCTAGCGCCAACCTGAGTTAAATCCTAGGATTCAGATTCAACAAAGACCACCAAGTCAAGTCAACCAAGTTGAATCCTCCCATTCTTCTTTAGCTTCAATTAATTATGTGTCTGCATTGAGAAGTGGGAAAGGATATTTAACAGGTGAGTCACATATTAAAGAAAAGAGCGAGATTGGTGACCACTGTGATGAGGAGACTGTTCAAGTATCTCCTAATAAAAGTTTGTCTGAGGAACTCATAGAAGTTGAGGTGAGCCAGTTGCTTTAGCAGTACCTAAGTTTGGTGAACCACCACTATCAGAAAGTATGAGAAAAGAGCAAATTTCAAATGAGAGTCCTTATGTTCCTAAGGCCCCTTATCCCAGTCGTCTAGTTAATAAGAAGAAGACTGCAACTATGGAGAAAATTTTTGATGTCTTCAAAAAGATAGAATTGAATATCCCTCTTTTGGATGCCATATCCCAGATCCCTGCCTATGCAAAAGTGTTGAAAGATTTATGCACTCATAAAAGAATCACTAGCATTCCCAAAAAGGCGTTCTTTGCAGGTAACATTAGTTCCATAATTACTCAACCTGTAGCAACCAAGTATAAGGATCCAGGAAGCACCACCATAGCTTGTGTCATAGGCAATACACACATTGAACATGCTTTACTTGATCTTGGTGCAAGTGTGAATCTTATACCTTACCATGTTTATAAGCAACTAGGATTGGGAGAATTGAAAGCAACTAGAACTACTCTTCAGTTGGCAGACATGTCAGTTAAGATTCCTAAAGGGATGGTTGAAGATGTTTTACTGAAAGTGGGAGAATTTATTTTTCCAGTTGATTTCATTGTGCTAGATACTAAACCTTTTTCAATCAAGGATGAAATCCCAATAATTTTAAGAAGACCATTTTTGGCTACTAGTAATGCATTAATCAATTGTCGAAATGACCTCTTATGATTATCTTTTGGAAATCAAACTGTAGAGTTTAATATGTTCAGGATAGGGAAACAACCACAAATAAAAGAAGAGATCAATATGCTTGAGGAATCTTTTGATTTTCCTAATGATGTGATTACCAATTTTGAGATTGATTTTGATTCTGAATTTCTAGAATGTATGGATATGTTGGATGATGATGGTGAAACTTTCTTTTCTGAAGTCTTAAATTTTCACACACATTTGTAGGCTATTAAACCCCTATCCATCTTCATTTCCATTCCTAAGCTCTCAATAATTGAAGCCCCCCAAGCTAGAATTGAAAGAATTGCCTTCTAATTTAAAGTATGCTTTTCTGGGATAAGATAATCATCTTCCTGTCATTGTTGTTTCTGATTTTACTTCTGAAAAAGCAGAAGAGTTGATAACACTATTGAATGCTAATAGAGAAGCATTGAGTTGGTCTATCATCAATGTCAAAGGTCTAAGCTCTTCCATTGAACAACTTCATATTCATCTTATGAAGGATGCAAAACCTTCTAGAGAAACCTAACGTATGATGAGAATTTTCTTTAACATTGTGAATGTTTTTCTTGAGATCTTTAGATATGATTTTCTATTCACGGTCTTTCTTATTTGGAGTGCCTTCCCCATCATGATTGATATTGAAGATAAGACTAAAGCTTCCCATGATAAGGACATCTTGATTGAAAGGTATACCCCTCATTTGTCTTGCTTGTTTAGCATGCATGCATTGAGGACATTGCATTACTTAAGTGTGTGTGTGTGTGGGGGGGGGGGGTATAGCTTCATTGTAGATTTTAACTTTGACTTTTGGTTAGTATACATATTCTTTCAATTGCTATGATGTGTGAAATGAGAGTGATTTGGTACCCATCGTGAACACATAAAAACCTTGTTGAGAGGAAGGTAACTTGTATATATGTTGAGATAGGACTTTCCTTAGAAAAATAAAAGGCCCTTAACTTAAGGCGTTGGACCATCTATAGGTTTTGTGGGTCCTTGTTTCTTTGGCTAGGAGTTGATATCAATTTTGTGTATGGCATGACAAAAGAAAAAAAAAATTATTTCTTTTCTGCAATTTCTTTTTCTCTAATATCCGTTCTCTCGATCAGTGGACTGTAAGCTACGGCAAAGGATCCACAGTCAAAATCATTATAATTATACTCCCCTTCCCTAGATTCAGAGCTGACACTCGGATCACTTCCCTTTTATTTTTATTTATTTATTATTCACATTTTTTCTGCCTTTATTAATTATGCGTTGATTATGTTTGCTTTAATTTTCGTTTAAATTCGATCGCATTAGATGTCTGGATTATGACTGTTCGTTTAGTTTAATTAAGTAATTAACAAATTTTAATCATTGCACTCTCGCATTATCATTAAGAAGTTAATTCTAAAGCGGCATATCTCCTTGAGATCGACCCGTTAGCTACATGATATCGTGCGCTTGTGGTTACTTTTAATTTCACAAACACAGAGACTTTATGTTTAATATTCCACACCAATTTGTAGAGGCAAGAAAAGTTGACACTTGAAGCCCACCTCACAGTTACCGTCTTTACTGACTCAATACTCCCTGTGTAGATAATATTGTGCATCCATGCGTTTTCCTGCTTAACCACTGTCTCTGGCCACCAATATACCAAGAAGTTGGGAATTGACACACTTGAAGTTACTGAGCTGACCAGCTCAATTCTTCCAACCACAGAGAGAAGCTTTCCACACCAACCTTGAAGCCTGTTTTTTAACTTATCTAACATGGGCATCAGCCTAGGGCGAGTGACCCTCCCTTTAAATATATCTATTCCAAAATAAGGAAGAGGAATGTGGGCAAGAGGGATGTGAAGAAGCTCCGAAATCTTCTACTTCCTATAGGGGGACAAATGGCCAAGAAAGAGTTTGCTCTTCTCCATACTATATGCTGTCAAGAAAACTCCTGATACTTTTTCAGGAAAGCCACTAAAGCCTTCACATAACTTAGAGAAGCATTAGCAAAAACAAAAATATCATCCGCATACAAAAGAATTGAGGAAACTCCAACCCCTCTAGGACCAGGCAAAGCTTTAAGCTTGCCGTCCATCAACATATTACGAAGACCTCTACACAAACCTCCTCTACAAGAAGAAAGAGCAAGGGAGACAGAGGATCTCCTTGGCGTGGACTACGTTCGACCCCAAAGAAACCAATGGGCCAGCCATTCAATAGAATAGTGTAACAACCCCTATATTTCTAACCTGGGATCCGTATTGTAGGTCCGAGAACCCGAAGGTCTAGTTGGGTAAATTTGTGGAGTGTCCGGATAGAAGCCCATGATCCATACCCTGAACCCATGGATCTTGATTCTCTTGATGAAGAGCCTGCCTTGCTTGGTAGTTGGACTTCTGGAAGGCAAGTGATGTCTAGAGATGTTCAGAATGAAAGTAAGATCTCCCCCATGTGTTCATTAGGGTTAGGTTGTACTTGGACATCAACCCCCTGAGCAAAGCACCATTGTGTAGCAATATACATGGAAGCGGTTGATTAGACCCAGCGACCGCCTGGTCTTTGTTGCAGGGTTTTGGCCTACTTTGCCCCCAGACTTCTATAAATAGTAACCCTCGTCTATTTTAAGAATATTATATTTGGGATTACTATTTTTGGAGGTTAGAAGGCTGTGGAGACGTGCTGGAAGGAGATCTGAAGTCCTGTTAGTATTCCAGAAGGTTCTACTGTCCTTCATAGCTGATCTGGTTGAGGTAAGTGATTTCCTGTTCTCTCAAACTCCACCACTTGCTATGATAAAAGTAGATAGTGATCCTATTTGGTTGTTCATGATCTTTCTATTACATTGTCTACCTTTTTTATGATCTTGGTGAGATCAGATCCGAAAACGAAACCTTGCTTTTGTGAAAAGGGCTGATCTAATCAAGAGAAGGTTTCTGGATAACCAATTTGACGTCATTGTTTAGGTTTTGAATCGACTATAGGAGTGTTTTTGAAATTCGAACTATGATCATTCAAAATTCGGATTGAAATCGGATGATCAGAAGCCTATGTTTCGGATTGAAAGTGTCTGCTTTTGGGGCGGTCACTAGTGGCGGTTGCTCAGCCTAAGTGACCGGCTGGTTTCCAGTGATCAAATGACTTCTGGTTTTGATCCAATTTTATTCATTCGACTTATACCTTATTGTAACCCTGTATATAGGTGTTCTCTATTTCAAATAGAAGTCCTATAATTGTTCCTGGTTTGCAAGTTAGAGGAATTCTACATAACTATAGGTAAGGACATACAATCCTATCTTTATGTAATGACTTGAACATGCTAATCCAATGTCTTTCACTATTGTTCATTTATTCTATATACTGTTGTAACCTTGTTAAGCATGCTGATTTTATTATATGTTTGCTGTTTGTACTGTCTTTACATATACTTTGTCAATTATGAATGTGATATGATGATGGTTGATGGAATGTGGTTATGACGAAACGGGTATTCCATTGGGATATCTTATTTCGGGATATTAGAGAGCTGTGGTATGGGACACATGTCTGCTGATGTCTCTAGCATTGTCATAACTACTGGATGACATACCTAGGTAGAGTCTAAAGTTGCATGGCTAGGTACCCCACATGCTACTACCCTTTTGGTAGGGGATTTGAAGCCGGATGGCCCGTGACGATAGTGATGTGACGATGGTCCAATGTTGGTCATATAAATGGTAGGGTTGCATATGTTAGGGTTGGGCTCATGGACGTCCAAGGAAAGGACCGGGTGTCATGAGGAGTCATGAGAGCATTCCACCCCAACAATATGTGGATGATCATAGGGTTATGGAATGGAGTCTAGTAGCGGTAGCCAGTCCGTGAGGGTTCTCATTCCTAGGTTGCGAAGGATACTGAACAGAGTTGGTTGGTGCCATAGGAGATGTATCTAGACTTCATGTAGTATGTTACCATTATGACTTGCATTGGATTAGAAACCTCGACATGCGTCAGTACTCATGCCAATGGTCGTGGTGAGAGAGTGTTGACTTAACCCTAGCCATGGTTTGAGAGCCAGGTGTGGACCTTCCATTTTAACCAGGATCCCTACAGAGGTAACCAGTCCTTGCTAGATCAGAGTGACTAGATCTACCCAGAGGAGGGCTGGTGTTATATCTTAAAGCATGTCAACTGTTAGAGACTTGCATAGTTAGATCTTAGTAGCATTCATACTTTGCACTCATACATATCATATATGCATTTCTGATTGGTTTGACATATGGATGGGAATTATTGTTGTTTTGAGTTCGTTAGAACTCATTCCTTTATTTGTCTATGTTTTATTAGCCTGTACAGATGGAGGATATATTCCAGAAGATGGATTGGTTTCCCATGAAGGAACCTTCAGAAGATATGGCACCAACAATGAGAAATGGAGATAGCTTGTGCGGGAGCTCCTGTGAGTGCATGGAGTGCGCTTATGGCACCCATTTATGGACGTAGGAGACAAGTTGCCGGGCAGTTTGCTCACCGTATGGAGATGAATGGGAGAACCCCTCATCTTGATAAACTTGAGTCTAAATTTCTAGCTTTAGAGAAAGAAACTAGAAAGAAACTTATTTAAACCTTTTGAATTGCTTCCGCTGAACTCGTATTCATTTTGATAATTTATTCTTTCCTTGATTATTTTATTGGAGTATTTGGACTCCTATAATCCTTTTATTTAGTTATTGAACTTACTATTGCTCATGATTGTCTTGCATTTATTATTATTGATAGACTAAAACCGTGGATCTTGTGATGGATCACTCACACGGGTGTTGTCGGGCGGGTAACCTAGACGGCGGGTGGGGTGTGACAGAGGTGGTATCAGAGCCATGGTTTTACGAAATCAATAATAGTTAATACAAGTATTAGATGAGCAATCTGAGTCATAGATCTAGAAGTAACTCAAAAGAACTAGAGTGAATAATAGGAAAATCTTTCGTTAGAAACAAACTAAGAAAGTAAATGAATCTTCTTTTGCATAACTTACTATAAGTCAAGTGAAATACTTTCTCACATTATAATTAACAAGTAAGTGCATAAGAAACAATAATGAAAAATGCAACAAGCATAACTGTACTTCATTAACAAGAAAAAGCTTTACATAATTTGGAGCGTGCTCTATGCTTTACAAAAAGATGGGGAATAAACATGTGCTGAATAAAAACTACAATAAACATATCTAAATCCTAAAGTCAGTCTGTACTGAATCAAAAAAAAAAAAAAAAAAAAGAAGACAAAAGCATAAGTCTAACTACTGCTATGGTGGTGGTGGTGATGCTAGTCTCATCTGGCGGAGAATGTCAAGGCACTCTGCTATCTGGCCCCTCATCTCTGCCCGCCCCTGCTCGAATTGGTCCATCCGAGTGAACAGACCTCTAGCCCAAGGTAGTGGGACCTTCGAAGTATCCTGAGTCCTGAATGTACCCCCTACCTCGAATTGAGAAGGTGGTGGTGAGTTTGCATGATATGCATCCTTAGCCTTTGCATCCATGTCCTCCAGCTCGGCTGGCATCTCTAGTGAGTTTGGTCTGCCCAGTAAGTGCATCTGAGCGACCAATCTGTGACCAATCGTACCACCGTGACCGACCGGAATAGCCTCCTCTCCTCGAAGTCGACCCCAAAGTGCTCGAAGATTCGTGTCAGTAGTCGCCTGTATCCAAGGTTTGCTCCCCTCGGATGTGTCACTCGATAGATCCTGGCATTCTGAATGATGAATGCCAAGTCTATCTAATAGCGGGTGTACACAGAGAAAGTCATCATGGCCTGCATGAGTGAGATCTCACTCTAGTGACATGAGGGAAGTAGCTCAGTCACCGACTCTACCCCGTTGCATGCCCCTAAGTTGATGCTAGAGTAGATGAGAGCCCTCTCCTCCCAGTAGATGACATCATCTGACTCTGCCCCCAGCTCGAACCATCTCCGGCACCTGTGGACGTATGGCATGTCTAGGATGTGAGCCAGCTCCTCAGTGGTGAAGTGTATGTCTATAGTTTTCACCCGACTCTCTATCACAAGCCTGATGTCATGCTCTCCCACTGGCTCGTGGTGGAAGGTCAGGTTGCTGTAGAATAACTTAATTAGCTTTGGATAGGCATCTTCGTTCAAGAACAAGGTACCTCTCCAGCCCACTGCCGCAAACCTGTCCTCGACCTGGAACTGCTCTAACTTTGAAGTCACCACCGGTCAACCAATCTCGATCGGGCACTGACTAAAGTGGCCAAAGTATAGCTCCTGCGCTTCCAGTGATCTAAAGTAGGCTGGATGGACTGGGTCCTGTGCGTCACCTCTACCCTGACCACGACCTCTGCCTTGAATCGGTACTCTCCTACCTCCGCGGGCAGCCATCTAGTGTGAAAAATCTGTTTTTGGGTTAAAAGAAAACGAAATAGAACTAGGACATGTCCAATAATTATTGGTTAGTGTAAAAATGCATAGTGAACAGTAGATCTATGCCTAGACATGTTTTGAGAAGTAAGAGAAACATTTTGCATTAAAGAAAACTTAGAAATAGTTGCACATTGTAGTTTCTTACATGTAAACCATAGAAATGAAGGGTTTTGTGAGAAGATTACTTGAGTAGCGTGTAGGGATCGTGTGGGAAGTAGATCTGAAGCCAATGGAGTCTCCAAAATGAGTTCTTTACCTTAAGAACAGAATCCCCAAAGCCCAAAGTCTGATTTGAGAAGTGTAGAAGTGAAATGGGACCCAAAACCGTGTATAAAAGCGTTCTGTTGCACGAATTTTGGGGCAGTCGCTATTGGCAGTGGATTGACCCAAGCGACCGGCCCAATTGTTGTTGCCCAGAAAAGTTGATTTTTGTCCCTGTTTTATTTTTTTGGAGTTTGTGCTCTTGTTGCCTCTGTTTATGAGTGTTGGCCTTGTTGTCGTACTTGTTTGGCTTGAATAATCTTTTTTGGACTTGATCTTACAATGTTTCTAATTTCTGGAGTTCTTTTCATAGAATGGTTCAATAAGGAATCGCGCTCTACTTAATGGTTCAGAATGCGAAGAAGGTAGAAGATAATGAAAGAGGGAATTATCAGCTCCAGTGTTCAGTTGCGAAGCGGAACCATTTGGTGGACCGTAACTGGAGATTTTCTAGGCCTGCTCCTTATTTTGCCTCTTCTTTTCAGCCTAGAGGAGCTAGTCCTGGCTTTAGCTCTGCCTTGAGTTATGGTTCTAGCAGTGCACCGGTGTGTCCTGTTGCAGGTAGTCAAGGTACTGGACCGATCTATGCTAACCCCCGTCCAGTGGTTAATAACTAGAGACCTGCATTTCCTTCTTCAGCAGCTCCTGTTGGTAGTAGGGATTTGACTTGCTTTAATTGTGGGAAGCTGGTTCATTATTCCCGTAATTGGACTCAGAAGAAGCCGAATCCTTAGATGTCAACTTTGAAGCTTGCCTCGAATGTTCCCTCTGGGAAAGTTCAATGTTGTTGGTTTAGAATCTGAGACAGGTCACGATGTTATGACAGGTATTATTCTAGTATCATCTACCTCTGCTTTCGTATTATTTGATACTGGTGCATCTCATTCATTCATAGCATCTTCTTTTGTGAGTTGTATTCTTGTTACACTTACGAAGTTGGAAAGAGGACTAGTTATTAGTACTCCTACCAAATCTATTGTTAGACTAGATGAAGTGGTTGAGTCATGTTCAGTTGATATTGCTGGTGGAATTCTTGAAGCCTGGTTGATCAAGTTGGATATGTCTGATTTCGATGTGATACTTGGAATGGATTGGTTGTCTAAGTATGGCGCATTTATCCTTTGTTATGAAAGAAAGGTACTATTTCATCCTAAGGATGATAGTTCGTTTGAGTATCAAGGAAGTCAAGGGAAGTTGAGCAAGATGATTGTGGCTGCGACTGTGAAAGTCAAGCAGTGGACCAAAGATATTAGAATTCTTTCCTCTTTTGTGGATGTCGCAGAGGAAATGAAACAATTGTCTGATATTGAAGTTGTCAGGGACTTTCCTGATGTTTTCCCTGATGATTTGTCTAGTTTGCCCCCAGAGAGAGAGTTAGAGTTTTCAATTGACCTAACTCCTGGAGCAGCCCCTATTTCGAAGGCTCCGTATTGGATGGCTCCAACTGAGTTGAAGGAAATTCAGACTCAGCTGAATGATTTGACAAGCAAAGGGTTTATCCAACCCAGTGTTTTGCCTTGGGGAGCCCTGGTGTTGTTCGTGAAGAAGAAGGACGGTAGTATGTGGATGTGCATAGACTATCGGGAATTGAACAAGTTGACAATCAAAAATAAATATCCTTTTCCTAGGATCGATGACTTGTTTGATCAGTTGAAAGGTGCCGCTGTTTTCTCGAAGATCGATCTGAGATCTGGGTATCATTCAGTTAAGAGTGAAGTCTAGTGATGTCTGCAAGACTGCATTTAGGACTAGATATGGGCATTACGAGTTCCGAGTCATGCCTTTTGGTCTTACTAATGCACCAGCAGCATTCATGGATTTGATGAACCGAGTATTTCAGGATGTCTTGGATAAGTTTATCATTGTATTCATTGATGACATTCGATTTATTCAAAGAGCGAAGAAGAGCATGTTGTGTACTTGAGTTTTTCCCTACAACGTTTGAGAGAGAAGAAGTTGTTTGCCAAGTTCAATAAATGTGACTTTTGGTTACCTAAAGTTATGTTCTTAGGTCACATTGTTTCTGCTGACGGTATTAAGGTTGACCCTGCAAAGGTTCAAGCTGTGGCTGATTGGGACCGACTTAAGTCAGTCACCGAGATTCAAAGTTTTCTTGGTATGGCAGGATATATAAGCGCTTTATTGAGAATTTCTCTAGACTCTCAACCCTTATGACAAAGCTTACCAGAAAAGGAATCAAGTTTGAGTGGAACAAAGCCTGTGAAAAGAGTTTTCAAGAACTCAAAAAGAGGTTGACTAACACTCCGGTGTTGACGATACTAGATGACTCTGGAGGTTTGACAATGTATACCGATGCCTCTAAAGTTGGTCTGGGTTGTGTTTTGATGCAGCATGGGAAGGTTGTAGCTTATGCTTCTAGGCAGTTGAAGAACTATGAGCATAACTATCCTACTCATGATTTGGAGTTGGCAGCTGTGATGTTTTCTCTGAAGATTTGGCGTCACTATCTGTATGGTGAAAATATATCGATTTTCGTTGACCACAAGAGTCTCAAGTATTTCTTTACTCAAAAGGAGTTGAATATGAGACCGCGAAGATGGCTAGAACTGGTGAAGGATTATGATTGCGATATCAGTACCATCCAGGAAAAGCTAATGTGGTTGTTGATGCTTTGAGTAGGAAGAGTAATCGAGAAAGTGTAGATCTAACATCTCTCGGTAAGCCCTTATTGTTATCCATTGTCAGATTTGGACTTGAGATTTTGTCAGAAGACTCCGGTGCTATTTTGGTAGCTGTGTCAGTTCGATCAAGTTTGAGGGACCGAATTATTGCTCTGCAATCGATTGATCTGGAATTGAAGAAGATGATCGTGTCGCTAACCAATCAAAAATAAAATCCTATACTAATCTAGCAAGTAGAAAGTACGATGTTGAACTATGGGGAACTAAAAGGCTAAGTCACTAAGATTGAATTCAAAAAAACTAAATTTAAACTAAATCTACTAATTAATGCAAAAACGTTAACTATGAATATGTGAAGATCATTGGGATTACGAATCCCCAATGCTTTTCCCTAACCGATATAACTCTACACTTCAAAGCAAATTAGGGATGGTCTTCCTAGATATGCCCTATCTTCGCAAGACTATCGCAAGACTATCGTCTTTAGCGGAAGCTTAGCATGCTTAGTTTGCTGAGCTATAGAACATCTTTGGCCAAACTCAAACACAATCAACTAGAAGATATAAAACAATCAAATTAATGAACTAAGCATGGTTCATCTACATCCCAAAGAAAAGGAACTAGCTACTCATTATCACAAAGTTCATAAGAAAAATAAAGATAAAACATAGGGAGAGAGAGAGAGAGAGAGATGTGGTATTATTCTTCAGCAATGAGAGAGATCAGAGTCGCGTTCGCCATCTTCTTTTTCTCTGTGGCTGGCTTCTCTTTTATGTCTCCCGCACACAATGAATCTCCTCTATTTACCCGTCGATTTGACATGTATTCTTTCGTATTTTTGGAAAACTCAAAACTGAAAAGTTGTAGATATTTTTAATATCGTTCCATAGCATCTTGAATCATTGCAATCCAAGCTCATACGAGAAAGCTATGTCCAAAATACTGAAGATATGTCTATTTACCCGATTTTTAGATTTATTACCAATTTTGTTCCTTAGACCTCCACCTGTTTCCAATTTGGCTAAGATCTCACTTTTCATGATTTCTTGGTTAGAAAGATTGAATGCCATGATTTAAAATCCACCAATATCTAATATATTAGCCAACTTTATTCCATATTATCTCTAATATCCAAAATCACCATTTTCTTGAAAAATACACAAAAATACTCAATTAGCTCTCTTCAATTAAATAAGTATGGGGAATTAAATCAAATAAATAATGGTAAATGCATGCTTATCAGAAGAAGATTGACCTGATCACATTAAAGACTAAGGAAGTAGAAGATTTCTCCCTAGCCTTTGATGGTGCTCTTGTAGAAGACCTCAGAAAAGAAATCTTGACTGATGCTCATCAGTCCATCTTTACTATTCATCCTGAAAGTGTGAAAATGTACCATGATATGAAAGGGTATTTTTGATGGTCCGGCATGAAGAATGATGTGGAAGATTCCATTGCTAAGTGTGGAACTTGTCAACGTGTGAAAGCTGTCCGGCAGCCTTCGTCTGGCCTTCTGCATCCTCTTCTAGTACCTAGTTGGAAGTGGGAAGACATTGCTATGGACTTTGTCACAAGTCTACCCTGAACTAGCAAAGGGAATGACTCAGCGTGGGTGGTAGTGGACTGACTAACCAAATCGGCTTACTTCATTCCAATGAAGATCACCTATACTATGGATAAGTTTCCTGACTCTATGTTGATAATGTGGTGAGACTGCATGGTGTTCCTGTTAGCATTGTGTCGGATAGAGACCCGAGGTTTACCTCGCGTTTCTGGCATAGTCAGCAGAAAGCTTTGGGTACTCAGCTGAATTTGACTACTGCTCATCATCCTCGGACCGATGGACAATCCGAAAGGACCAAACAAATTTTGGAAGATATGCTTCGAGCGTGCGTCATAGATATGAGTGGTAACTGGGATGACCACCTAGCCTTGGTGGAGTTTGCTTACAATAACAGTTATCAGTTTACTATTGGAATGGCCCCGTTTAAAGCTTTGTATGCAAATACTTGTATAACTCCTCTGTATTGGGATGAAGTTGGGGAAAGGCATGTTCTTGGCCCTGATCTAATTGAAACCACCGGTACTGGATTAAAATTGCCCAGTCTCGACAGAAGTCTTATGCGGATAAAAGAAGATCAGATCTTGAGTTTCAAGTTGGTGAGCGCGCGTTTTTGAAAGTTTCGCCGATGAAAGGAGTCATGCTTTTCAATATCAAAGGAAAGCTCAGCCCTAGGTATATTGGTCCCTTTGACATTATTGAAAAGGTTGGACCAGTAGCTTATCGGTTGGCTCTGCCTCCGTCTCTTGCTGGTGTGCATGATGTTTTCCATGTATCTATGCTAAGGAAGTGCTTGGCAAGCGCAAAGCAGTTGCTCCAGCATGAACCGGAAGGTTTGAGTGCCAATTTGACGTATGATGAAGAACCGGCTGAGATTTTGGACCGGAAGGATAAGCAGTTGAGAAACCGGACTATACCTTTGGTGAATATCAGATGGAAGAATCATTCTTTTGAGGAAGCACCTTGGGAAAAAGAAGATGAGATGCGGTCCAAGTTCTTTTTGGACTTACAAGTATGTTGTAATTTTGGGGACAAAATTTCTTTTAAGGGGGGCGGGATGTAACAACCCCCGTATTTCTAACCCGAGATCCGTATTGCAAGTCCGAGAACCCGAAGGTCTAGTCAGGTAAATTTGTGGAGTGTCCGGATAGAAGCCCATGATTCATACCCTGAACCCATGGATCTGGATTCTCTAAATGAAGAGCCTACCTTGCTTGGTAGTTGAATTTTTTGAAGGCAAGTGATGTCTGGAGAAGTCCAGAATGAAGGTAAGATCTCCCCCATGTGTTCATTAGGGTTTGGTTGTACTTGGACATCAACCCCCTGAGCAAAGCACCCTTGTATAGCAATATACATGGGGGCGGTTGCTAGTGGCGGTTGATTAGACTAAGCGACCCCCAAATGACCCTTTGGTCTTGGTTGCGAGGTTTTGCCCTATTTTGCCCTCAGACTTCTATAAATAGTAACCCTCTTCTATTTTATGAATATTATATTTGGAATTACTGTTTTTGGAGGTTAGACAGCTGTGGAGACATGTTGGAAGGAGATCTGAAGTCCTGTTACTGTCCCAGAAGGTTCTACTGTCCTTCATAGCTGATCTGGTAGAGGTAAGTGACTTCCTGTTCACTCGAACTCCACCACTTGCTATGATAAAAGTAGATTAGTGATCCTCTTTGGTTGTTTATGATCTTTCTATTACATTGTCTACCTTTTTGATGACCTTGGTGAGATCAGATCCGAAAACAAAACCCTGCTTTTGTGAAAAGGGCTGATCTAATCAAGGGAAGGTTTCTAGATAACCAATTTGATGTCATTGTTTAGGTTTTGAATCACCATTGGCTATAGGAGTGTTAGATTTGAAATTCAGACTATGATCATTTAAAATTCGGATTGAAATTGGATGATCAGAAGCCTGAGTTTCGGATTGAAAGTCTCTGTTTTTGGGGCGGTCACTAGTGGCGGTTGCTCAGCCTAAGAGACTGGCCCAAGTGACTAGCTGGTTTCTAGTGACCAAATGACTTCTGGTTTTGATCCAATTTGATTCATTTGACTTATACATTATTGTAACCCTGTATCTAGGTGTTCTCTGTTTCAAATAGAAGTCTTATAATTGTTACTGGTTTGCAAGTTAGAGGAATTCTACATAATTACAGGTAAGGACATAAAATCCTATCTTTATGTAATGACTTGAACATGTTAGTCCAGTGTCTTTCACTACTGTTCATTTATTCTATATACTGCTGTAACCTTGTTTAGCATGCTGATCTTATTATATGTTTGCTGTTTGTACTGTCTTTACATATACTTTGTCAATTATGAATGTGATATGATGATGGTTGATGGTATGTGGTTCTGACGGAAGGGGTAAACCATTGGGATATCATAGCTTGGGATATCAGAGGACTGTGGTATGGGACACATGCCTGCTGATGTCTCTAGCACTGTCATAACTACTGGATGACATACCTAGGTAGAGTTTAGAAATGCATGGTTAGGTACCCCACATGCTACTACCCTTTCGGTAGGGGAATTGAAGCCGGATGACCCGTGATGAAAGTGATGTGACGATGGTCCACTGTTGGTCGTATAAATGGTAGGGTTGCATATGTTAGGGTTGGGCTCATGGACGTCCAAGGAACGGACTGGGTGTCATGAGGAGTCATGAGAGCATTCCGCCCCAACAATATGTGGATGATCATAGGGTTATGGAATGGAGTCTAATAGCGGTAGCCAGACCGTGAGGGTTCTCATTACTAGGTTGTGAATGATACTGAACCGAGTTGGTTGGTTCCATAGGGAATGTATCTGGACTTCATGTAGTATGTTACCATTATGACTTGCATTGGATTAGAAACCTCAACGTGCGCCAGTACTCATGCCAATTGTCGTGGTGAGAGAGTGTTGACTTAACCCCAGGCCATGGTTTGAGAGCCAGGTGTGGACCTTCCATTTTACCCAGGATCCCTACAGAGGTAACCAGTCCTTGCCAGATCAGAGTGACTAGATCTACCCAGAGGAGGGCTGGTGTTATATCTTAAAGCATGTCAATTGTTAGAGACTTGCACAGTTAGATCTTAGTGACATTCATACTTTGCACTCATACATATCATATATGCATTTCTGATTGGTTTGACATATGGATGGGAATTATTGTTGTTCTTACTGAGTTCGTTAAAACTCATTCCTTTATTTGTCTATGTTTTATTAGCCTGTACAGATGGAAGATATATGCCGGAAGATGGATTGGTTTCCCATGAATGGACCTTCTCGTATGAATGGAGATAGCCTGTGTTGGAGCTCCTACGAGTGCATGGAGTGCGCCTATAGCACCCATTGATGAACGTAGAAGACAAGTTGCTAGGCAGTTTGCTCACCGTATGGAGAAGAATGGGAGAACCCCTCATCTTGATAAACTTGAGTCTAAGTTTTTAGCTTTAGAGAAAGAAACCATAAAGAAACTTATTTAAACCTTTTGAATTGCTTCCGCTGAACTCGTATTCATTTTGATCATTTATTCTTTCCTTGATTATTTTATTGGAGATTTGGACTCCTTTAGTCCTTTTATTTAATCATTGAACTTACTCTTGCTCATGATTGTCTTATTTGCATTTATTATTATTGATAGACTAAAACTATGGATCCTGTGATGGATCACTCCCACGGGTTCAGGCGAGTAACCGAGACCGGGGGGTGGGGTGTGACAAATAGGAATTTGGAGGATAAAAACATTTAATGGATCCAGCCCATCCACCATTCAAAGAAGCCAAAACTTCTCAAAATAGCAAACAAAAATCCCAACATACAATGTCATAAGCCTCCATAATATCTAGGTTCAAACCCATCCCAACCCCTCTAACAGAAGTGTGTAATAGGTTTGTAAGCTCAAAAGCAACTGCAATATTTTTTTAGATCAACTTACTTCTCTAAAAGATCCTTGCTCCTCTGAAATAAGTTGCGGAAGGAGGGGACTCAAATGGGAGGCCATCACTTTAGATAGAACCTTGGAAAAGAAATTCCCCATGCATGTCGGTTAGAATTTCTCAAGCATAACTGCATTCTCCACTTTGGGAATGAGAGTAATGAAGCTAATATTCACCCCCTTTGGCAATTTTACGTTTTCCAAAAAAAATATCTCATTGAAACCCAAAATCATAGGATACAACCTCCCAACATTTTCTGAAGAAACTTCTCGAAAACCAATTGGGACCAAGAGCACTGTCAGGGTTAAGATCCTACACCACATTGTTAATCTCCTCATCCATGGGCAGTACCTCAAGGAATTTACGGTCCACAACAGACAACATCCTTGGAATCACTATTAATAACTCATGAACAGCATATAGGTAGCTCTTTTATGGAAAGACTCAAAAACTAACCACATAATTCTGTAGCTCATCTTTCCCTGCAATCCAAGAGCCATCCCCTCTCCTCAAGATCATATTAATAGAGTTTTTAACCCAAATAAATTTATCAAATAGATGGAATAATTTTGAGTTTCTATCACCATCCTTTAACCATCACATCTTAGCATTTTGCTCTTGAAGAGAATCCTTCCACTTCAGCGCCTTAGGCATATTAGTTTTCAACACCACCTCCTAATCAAAGAGTTCATTACACATACTACGTAGAACTACAAGCTTCTGAATTTTTTCCAGCTCCATCTCTGATTGTTGCACCTCCAAGAAAATATTTGGGAAGGTCCATTTTGCCCAAAATTTGAGAAAAAAATCAATTTTTTGAGCTTTTGAGAAAGAACAAAAATCGGGTCACCCACAACAATGGTATCCCGTGCCTCCCTCACCACCATGGTAGAAGATCTCGCTCGAGAGCGAGATCTCACCTCCTAAAATAACCGAGATCTAGACCATCTCGGCGAGATCTCGGTCGAGATATACAACTTTTTTGCGTCAACTCGGTGGCCCATCGCGGTGGATTTTAGGGTCCCAGTTGGGTTGAAACTTGATATTTAAACTATTTAAAGCATTTTGAATACATTGGTGGTCTTGGATTTGTCAGAAAACAACCCTATGTATGATTTCTAAGTCTACCCATAGTGTGAAACTGAAATGTTGTAGGATTAGGGAATGCAAGGGTATACAACATGTAATAGAACCTTTAAGGCATATAAATGAAAAGCTAGTGTATCAAATGCATCAAGCAACCTTAATGTTATCAAAATTCCATCCATATGAGTATCACAATCTCAATTTTCAAGAATAGAATAATAAAATTATACAACCATTAAAAGTTCTATATAAGTCATTAAATCATAAGTTTATAAGACAAGTCGAGAATGGTTGATCTTCCTTCGATGTTGTAGATGTGCTAAGAATAGTTGCAAGTGAAAATAGCCGAAATCCACAAAAAAAAAGAAAAAATTGAGAGTTCCAGCTAGATCTAGGGCGAGGTATGGCGAGATATGGCGAGATCTCGAGCAAGATATCCCAACTCTTTACTGTCAAACTTCATCTCGTCTCACCTATCTCAAAAAACGAGATATCTCGTGAGATCTCCCACCATGCTCACCACTTCCAAGAAAGAAACACCAGAAATCCAAAAGTTATTAAATCCGAATGGGGAATTGATCGGTTTCTCACCTCATTCAACAAGTGTGACGAGAATGGGTGAGTGATCGGATGCCCGAACTATTAGCGTGAACTGCTTTGCCTCACCAAAAAACTCCAACTAGTCTGCTATACAGAAACTTCTATCCAAAACAGATCAAGCATTATCACAATGCCACTAGTTTGATCAAGTGAACTTCCTCCCTACCGATGGAAGCTCCATTAACTCACATGCATCTATTGTAGGCTGAAAGTCAGCCTCCGAGCCCAAGTTAAATCTGCCTGGACCCTTCCTTTCAGAGCCATGTAACACCGCATTAAAGTCACCCATAGCCATCCATGGCATCTTTGGACAGTGGAAGCGCAACCAGGTTCACCCACAACCTTCTATGTTCTGATCTAAAGCAACTAGCTTGCACCACTGAAAGGACGAACTGCACCTCTTTCCAAGAAAATTGCAAAAAAATATGTTGATTGAATTAAGAAAGAACCACAGGGTGCTGCAAATCCATCTTCCAAAAATACCCATAGATTCAATACTTTAGTAATCTGAAATTATGTAGGAAGCTTGAAGAAAATCCCAATCGATTAAGAAGAAGAATTTGGCATTTAGATACCTCCATCTTTGGTTCAGCAATATAGAAAATGTTTGAGAGCTCTCTTCTTAGTCACTTTTCCGATACTGCGAACATTCCAAAAGAAGAGATTCATAACAAACAAAGTTAGAGATCTGTATGAACCTCCCACACAAAAAAGCCCCCTGATTGCGTTGCTCTTTCCTCAAGATCGAGTCAATCTGCGGACACTCTTTTGTCAGACACCTTGTCTGCCAAAATATAATCCTCCCTCCCACACACGACACCCCACCTGTAAAACCCAGCCCTAACCTTGACCCGGAAACCTTGTTATTTGTAGGTCCGATGACCCGAAGTAAAGTAAGAAGTCAGCTTTGGGCCATCCCAGTAGAAGACTTGGTGTCTGGCTTTGAATCCATGAAAGTTGATGATGAGGTTCTATTTATGGAAACCGAATCCTGATGAAGATCTAATTAGTTGATGGACTTGGAGTGCTCTCTATCTTGGTTTGAAGGCATTTCTACCTATTAGGTAAGTCACTTGACTTGTGTGCAAAACCCCTTTTGAATTGGATTTGATCTGGACCTTCAATTCCCTGTTTTGGTCTTCTTCGTCAAGCATTGGTCGTGATTGGTCGACCTGGGGCCGATCGACCAATCCACTCGACCAATGAGTGCTTGTCTTTGGCAATTAGGTTGTTCTTGCTCTATTTAAGTCCAATCTCGAGTCCACTTCGTATTTGCTGCCTCCAAACTCTCTGGAACGAACCAAAGACCTCTGCAAGTCATCTCTCTTGCATCCTTGGTGTTTTCTTGACGGATCTTCGTCGAAACTCTTCTTTTTGCATCAAAAGGTATGTCTACTCTCTCTTCTTCTCCTCCATCTTTGTTTTTCTTTCCTTTTTGAGTTGAGACAGTAGAAGAGATGCTGCATTCTCTGTTGCAAACATCTCTCGAACATGTTCTCATGATCATCCTAAGGATTTGAGGCTAGAACAATGATCTTAACCATGATCATTGCAAGCTTTTGAAGGAATCATGATCAAACCATGATCTAATCTCTGTTAAACTTCTAATCTGAATTCTGATCTCTTTGGATCTTCTATGTTGATCATGTTAGTAGTTAATTCTTGTGTTTTCTTTCCATGATCCATAATCTATAGATTTCTAGTTGTTCTCTTCTACCATACTATGTGTTCTTCATGATGCATGGTAGTTACATATATGGTAGGTTTTATTTCCTTATTTAGATTTATACTTCTAAGCCTTATTCCATGAAGATCTATGTATGTTTTCATGATACCATTACCGAAAGCAATGATCCATCCTCCTATTGTTCTTGTCTTTGTTTTCTATTTCAAATTCATCAAGATCCATGGTTGATTTAATTATGGTAACTTTTTGTTTCCTAATTTGGATCTTGATACCTTGATTGGATTAGTGTTTTGAGGTCCCCTATTTGTTAGAATACTACTGATGTAGTCTACCCCTTGATTAGTACCCTTTTGAACCACCAAATTCGGATTTCATATCTTAAAACTCTGATTTTATAGGCTACTGTCTGCATTGGTCGAATGATTGGTCGATTGGACCACTCGACCAATCCACTCGACCAATGAGTACGGCAACTCCAGATTTGGTCTGCTTTCGGATGTTTTGATATCATTTCTGTTAGGGATCTTTCCTAATATGTTGTATATACTTGTTTAGGACCTTCTTCTCAAGTTTGCCAAGATCTTACTTGATTTCTTAGGATTCCTTTGCGAGTTATAAAAGGTAAGGATGGTTATTTCCTTAATTACATAGATAGCATGAATCTAGTTTCTATATTTGAATATCATTGATATGACTCCTAAATTAGATTCTTACAATGATATACTACTGTTGCATAACTTTGATTACGGTAGCATTATTTATTCATGTTGAATTGATTCATGTATGATTTACTTACCAATTATATACAAGTGATTGTACTTATTGATTTCTTTCCATATATGAAGTTACCATATATGTGATGATATGAATTGATGCATGTGTATGCTTAAGTATGGTTTGGAAAGGAGAGGTGTCCTTTCGACACTTCCGTCCTTGGACTACTACGGGAATATTATGGGATGTTTCCGGAGATGCCCCTCTGGACACCTTCCTAAACTGTTGGATGACATATCTAGGATTTGTCTAGTAGTGTTTGGCTAGGATGTCCTGTTATGTCGGACCCTAATCGGAGGGGTATTGAGACCGAACGACCCGTGGTAGCAATGGGGATTCATGGGCGCTCAAGACCGGTAACCAACCCGTGAGAGGAGGACAGGAATCACATTGTGGGGGCCATTTATTGGTAGGGTTGCATATGATTAGACTTGGGCTCACGGGCGCTTAAGACCGGTAACCAACCCGTGAGAGGACGTGAGAGCTTCCCGTTTACCATATGTGGATGATCAATAGGGTTGATGAGTCCGTAGTCCGAGTTGGTCGGTGCCATAGGATACACCCGACTCTAGTGTGAAGGATACCGGAAAGGATCGTCGGGGACGAGGAATGGAAGTATCTGGATCGACTTGATGTAACTAAGTAGAAGACTTGCATTTGGCTAGGTTTTACCCCGACATGCGCCAAGTACTTATACCAAATGGTTGTGAGAGAGTGTGTTGACTTAACCCCCTGCCATGGTTTGTCCGAGGGATGAAGGACCCTTTACCAATCGGCTGCTCAAGACCGGTGAAATGATCCGTGAGAGAATCCAAGATATCTTAAATGGTTGAGGATGTGAGTGGACTTTCCTAAAGAAGTACGGTGTTATGACTTAAAGCATGTCTGCCAATAGAGACCAGCATACATAGAGTTAGATTCATTCATTCATTGCTTGTCTCATATCATATTGCATTTATGTTTGTTCCGGAATTCTGCCATTTATGTTATTATGGATTTTTAATCGCCTTACCGAGTTTCTTTGAAACTCATTCCTTTATTGTACAATGTTGTTAGACTATCCTGCAGTCTCGAGTACTATGACGGTCCCTATGAAGAAGCGCAAGGCGAAGAGGCATATCTCCAGGAAGGTGATTGCGGTTACCACAATTACTCTGAAGATTCCGCTAGTGGTTATGCTCCGTACGATGCTTAGTCCGACCATTGAGTGGAAGCGTCCTTGTGCTATTTAGGAGATTTACACTTACAAGGATGTTGTCTATAAAGTGGAGAACAATTTAGTTACCCAATGTACTTGCTACTGGGATTAGATTTTGTCTAGTTTATTCTTTAGAGCTACTTTTCCGCTGGTTGTAAAGTGGGATTTTTGCCTCGCTTTACTTATCTGTTTGATACTCTGATTATATTTAGTATTCTGATTCATTTATGATTCATTCTTTCTTTATTGGATCTATGATTTATCTTCCGCACTTTTATTATGATTGTTCATGATTATGTTATTGTTTATGTGGGAGGTTGATCACTCGATACCTGATCTTCGGGCTGTGGATCACACTCTCGGGTATGCCATATAGGGTACCGGCTGGGAGGGCGTGATGATTGGTATCGAGCCCAAGGTTCGAGGAGATCCTAACCACAAAAGACAACAACTGAACATTCCCGAGTCATTGATCTGAAATGACTCTTCTACTCTTAGAAGTGAATAATAGAACACTGAATTAGAAACTTGACCTTTGAGGCATAACGGAACATTTTCGAATAACATACCATAATTATACTTGAACAAATGTCACTAATGCAAGGAAAAGAAAGTTGCATAACATACAATAATTAAAGAGGAACAAAATGAACTTCATTAATTTCAAAAGTTTTTACAACGATTACATCCGAAATGCATAAATGGAAATCCTAAGGTACGGTCTATCTAGGTGATCCGCTCCGATCTCTCGTATGCTCGAACTCCTCTCGCTAGCCGAGTCACCCGATGCTCTATCCTATCCGTCGTGACTCCATCCTCTCGTACATCTGCTCCTGTCGACCTCCATTCTCTCTAGCATGGAAGTCATCGATCTCATCTCGTGCTCCAAGATCCGAAGTCTCCGGAATCGCATGTGAAGGGCCACCTACCTCGAAGTGTGATGAAGGAAACTCGTGATGCACGGGCTCAGCCTCGCGCATATCCGCATCATCTCCGGCCTGATCATCACTATTTGGACCGATATCCTCTCCTCCATCCTCCGATCCCCGATCCTCATCCTCTCGATTCATCATCATCCTCACCCTCCGGACCGGGGAGATCTCTCTCTCGATCTGTAGTCTCATCCGACGAATGGTCCGAGTCCCAATAGGGTATCCCCGTGATCTAGTGTCCCTTTGGTGTATCCTCGAAACTCACCCCGAAATGCCTAAAGATCAAAGTCGGTAGCCTCCCATAGCAAAGGTTCCGCATGCTAGGCCGCGAGAACTAAGTCCAGCATGACCCGCTGAATGATGTAGGAGAGATCGATCTCGAAGCCCATGTAGATGCGGTAGATGACTAAGGCCTCCATCACCGTGACCCGATGGTGATGTCCGGCTTTCGGCATGATGTTTCGGCCGACTATGCGACCGATAATACGTGCGAGAACCCGTCATCCGTCCGCTAGTCCACGGTGTGAAGCATCGACGGCTATCCCATAGCGTAGAGCATATCTCGCGAAGCTCGTACGGCATCGGATGGCTGTCCGGATCTGCTCCTGCGGGTATCCACACACACCTCTTGTGGATAGTAAGGAACCTGCAAGATCTCAGCCGGTGTCCGGGTAGAGAAGCGAATCTGAGTCCGGAAGACCCCGCTCCCGAGGACAAGTCTAAGTGGATGTCCTTGGCCTCGAGCCTCCTCGGTGTAAGTAAGGTTCTTTGAAGAACAACCTCACTAGTTCCGGGTATACCGGTAGATCCTCGGTGAAGAGATGAGTCCACTGTAATGTGTCGAACCTCTGCCGAATCCTAAAGGCTCTGAGCTGGCGTAAGTGAAGTAGACGTCCCATCTCGATGTTGCACGAATGGCGAAGTAGGCCTCGTACGGGAACTCGGCCCGAGGTGTGTCAAACATGTCCGGTCTCCTAACCTCCTGTCTAGGCTCGAAAGGAACCTGACCTCTGCCCCTAAGAGCACCTACGATGCGACCACGACCTCTACCTCGTCCTCGCCCTCCCCTTTGCATAGTGTATCTGTGAAAGAGACAAGAGACAATTCCAATTAGTGCTATTTTAAGATTTGAGCCAAAAGGGTATTTTAGTAATTTTTCGGAAAATTTCAAATTTGGGGGAAATTTGATTTGAACATACTAGCATGTGCGCAATACTTGGAATTTCATGTCTATGATGTTGGTTTGATGAAAATCGATCGAAAACTTGGGTTAAAGCGAAAAATTCAGCAAGAAGGAAATTTGGGGATTTTGCAATTTAGGTCAAAATTGGATTTTTGAAAAGTTGAAATTGGTTAAATAAAATTGTATGGACCTATCTACAATGTCATCTTGAGCATGTAGCATTTGATCTCGTGCGAAAATTTCAAGCGGTTTGAGAGAAAACGAAATTTTTCTAAAGATATCGATTTCGGTATAAAACTTTGCGAGATGAGCACCAATGTGTTAAAACTTGTTGTCTATGCATGGCATTGTGTTTAAAACCTAGGGAATATGTTTCTAAGCATTCCTAAGCATGATTTCTAGCATTGGATACAAGTAAAGCATGGTTTTATGGAAATGCAAGCATGAGAAGATGAAAATGGAAGGAAGATTGAGAGGTTTACCTTGTTTGTGAAGATGGTGTGTTGTGGTGTTGTTGTTGAAGCACTAAATCACCTCAAGAACACTTGTGGGAACTCTTGGAGATTTTCCCTAGAGCTCTCTCACCTTTGGAAGAAGTTAGAATGAGGTTGGAATGTGAAAATGAGGCTTATAATGCGAATTTTCGCATTCTGTCTGCATTGGTAGACTCATTGGTCGACTGGGTCACTCGACCAATCACTCGACCAATGGTCACAGTGACCTCATTTGCTGTTGAATTTTTGGAAAATGTGATTTTTGCCTTATGGATTATTGTTTGATGACTATATGGATATATTTGAACATGATTTAAGTTTTCAAATCATTTGGACTTGTGGTTTATGTTGAATCTTCGAAATTCGGTATTTTGATGTTCTCGGTTTTTGCAGAATGGTTACTCGAGAAGTGGGCGTGGTGAATCCAGTGGTCATGGAGGTGGTGAAATACCTCGGGGAGGTGGTGAAGTACCTCATGGAGGTGGTGAGATACCAAATGTTGATCGGGGTACTCATGAGATCCCCTGGTGCCCCGAATGTTGGAAGTTTCGGAGATATTGCCAATATTATGGGCAATATGATGCAGCGACAAGCGGCTCGGTTCAACCAGATGTTGGTGGGTTTCATGACTCGCATAATGAGACCCGGGCTGGTGCTAATGTGAATCCTCATGCCGCGATCCTGAATGCGGGAGGTTTAGCTGGAACTCCTCATACTACTTTGATGGAGAGTTTTACGAAGATGCAAGTACCCACTTTTCTTGGAGTTACCAAGGACCCCTTGTTTCCTAACAAGTGGCTTCGTGAGTTGGAGAAGGCTTTCCGACATCTGCAATGCTCGGAAGCTCGGAAGATTTTGTTTCTTTGAGCGAAGTTGCAACAAGAAGCTGATGCATGGTGGATCTCCACTCGTCCTGTTTTGGAAGGTTTGCATGCGGGAGTTGTAACTTGGGAGTTATTCAAAGAGGCTTTTTGTATGAACTACTTTCCGAGGCGGTGAAGGATGCGAAGGAAGCTGAGTTTATGATTCGACTCAAGGAACTCTGTCTGTGTTGGAGTACCAACAGAAGTTCGAGGAGCTTCATTTCTTTGCTCCAGATTCTTTGAAGGAAGACCTCGCCAAAGCAAAGAAGTTCTTCAAAGGACTGCGCCCGCCATTAAAGCTTACCTCACAGTCCAGCCTATAGTGAGCTATGCTCAAGTGGTGCAGAACTCGAAGAAGTTGGAAGAAACGAGAGAAGGAAAGTGCTCGTGTGCAAAAGCCTTGGCGAGTCAAGGAATTCTGGTTTGGTGGATCGTAATGACCGTCGTTTTGTGAGACCTACACCCTACCCCACTCCTACCTTTCGGGCTAAGAGTGTAGGTCGGAACACGGGTTTTCAGCAGCCCGGCCGGTTTAGAAAGTATGGCGGAAACCGACCACCAGCAAGTGCAAGTGCAAGTGCAAGTGCAAGTGCAAGGCCTTTTGTTCGAAGCCCTCTGTTGCAGCCACCCCTGTTGGATCCAGCAATCTGTTTGCTTCTCCGCAAGCAAGCTGGTCATTTTGCTCGTGCTGTCCGAAGCGGCACGCCCAGCAGCCTCGCCGATGTGGTGAAGAGTGCTCCTGCTCCTCCCTCTCGGTAGAGTTTTCGGTATTTCCGGTCTTTGAGCGGGATCCAAGCCATGATGTGATTACGGGTACATTGTTAGTCGCTTCTATTTCTGCATTTGTCTTATTTGATACGGGTGCATCTCATTCGTTCATGTCATCTCGCATTCATCAAGAAGACTAACCTAATCCCCGAGAAGTTGTCTAGTTGTTTATTGATTAGTACACCTACTGGTCCTGTTGTGAAACTAGATAAGGGGTTATCTAAATGTCCTGTGTTGATTGGTGAGAAGAACTTGGAAGCCAATTTTGTGATTCTTGACATGAAGGACTTCGATGTTATTTTGGGAATCGATTGGTTGACAGCCCACAAAGCTGTGTTCCTTTGTTCCTCAAAGAAGATTCAGTTCCATATTTGTGGAAGTCCGGTCTTTGAATTTCGGGGTGAAAAGAGAAGGGTTTGTAAGAAGGTGTCTGTTTCTGACCGATGCAAGTCTATGCCCTAGTGGATGATGCTTCATCTGAAGGCAAGGGTATAGTGGAGAAAAGAGTCGACGAAGTCGAGTTGTCTGCGACTTTGTTGATGTCTTCCCCGATGATCTATCGGGAGTGCCTCCGGACGAGAGATGTCGAATTCTCTATTGATCTCGTCCCTGGTGCTGCTCCGGTATCTAAAGCTCCGTATAGGATGGCTCCCTACTGAGTTGAAAGAGTTGCAAAATCAGTTGAATGAGCTCATTGATAGAGGTTTCGTGCAGCCTAGTGTGTCACCTTGGGGAGCTCCGGTCTTGTTCGTCAAGAAGAAAGACGGTAGTATGCGCTTGTGCATCGACTACCGTGAGTTGAATAAGTTGACTATCAAGAATAGATATCCGCTGCCCAGAATCGATGATCTCTTCGATCAGTTGAAGGGTGCAGTTGTGTTCTCAAAGATTGACTTAAGGTCCGGATATCACCAATTGAAAGTGAAGTCTAGTGATATCTTCAAGACAGCTTTCCGAACGCGGTATGGTCACTACGAGTTTAGAGTCATGCCCTTCGGATTGACCAATGCTCCTGCGGTGTTCATGGACCTCATGAACCGAGTATTTCATGATGTGCTTGATAAGTTTGTGATTGTTTTCATTGATGACATCTTGATCTATTCGAAGAGCGAAGAAGAGCATGCGAGTCATCTAAGTTTCACTTTGCAAAGGTAGCGAGAAAAGAAGTTGTTCGCTAAGTTTAGCAAGTGTGATTTCTGGCTTAAGAGAGTGGTATTCCTTGGTCATGTAGTTTCAGCCGAAGGTATTCGTGTCGATCCTGAAAAGGTATAAGCTGTGGCTGATTGGGAGAGATCGAAGTCAGTAACGGAAATAAGAAGTTTTCTTGGATTGGCGGGTTACTACCGAAGGTTTATTGAGAACTTTTTTCGGTTGGCTGCTCCTATGACTAAGTTGACCAGGAAAGAAGAAAAGTTTGTTTGGTCTGACGCCTGTGAGAAGAATTTCCAAGAGTTGAAAGATAGATTGACAAGTGCCCCGGTTTTGACTATACCTGATAGTTCCGGTGGTATGACAGTTTATACCGATGTGTCAAAGATTGGTTTGGGTTGTGTACTGATGCAACATGGCAAGGTCGTAGCCTATGCTTCTCGGCAATTGAAGGATTATGAGCGGAATTACCCCACTCACGATCTAGAACTTGCCGCCGTTGTCTTTGCTTTGAAGATTTGGAGACATTACCTTTACGGTGAGAAGATTGTCATTTTCACGGATCATAAGAGTTTGAAATACTTCTTTACCCAAAAGGTGTTGAACATGAGACAAAGGAGATGGTTGGAACTAGTCTCCGATTATGATTGTGATATTCAGTATCACCCTGGGAAAGCAAATGTTGTTGCTGATGCTCTTAGTAGGAAGAACCAGAAGAAGACTTTGGATTTGAATGCTTTGAGTTTACCATTGTGGTCTTCTATTGAGAGTTTTGATTTGGAAATCGTCCCTGAGAATTCTGATTTTATTCTTTTCGCCATGACGGCAAGATCTGGTCTTAGAGATAAGATTGTTGCTCTACAGAGTTCTGATCAAGAGCTTTTGATCAAAGTTGAGAAGATTTCTTCGAATCCTGAGTCGGACCCCGACTTTGGTATATCCATGGATGGTGCTTTGTTGTTTAGAGGAAGATTGTGTGTGCCTGCAAACGAAGAAGTTAAGAAAGAAATATTGAAGGAAGCACACCGGTCGGTCTTTCTATCGACACCGGGAAGCACCAAAATGTACAAGGACTTGAAGGAACATTTTTGGTGGATTGGTCTAAAGGCGGATGTTGATGATTTTGTTGCCAAGTGTGAGACTTGCCAACGTGTGAAAGCCGTTCGACAACCTCCATCTGGATTACTTCAGCCCCTTCCTATTCCTAGTTGGAAGTGGGAGGATATCTCCATGGACTTTGTGACTAGCTTGCCTCGGACAAGTAAAGGCAATGACACTGTGTGGGTGATTGTTGATAGGTTGACCAAATCAGCCCATTTCATTCCTATGAAGATCACTCATACTTTGGATAAGCTAGCAAGGCTTTATGTGGATAATGTGGTTCGTCTGCATGGTGTGCCATTGAGTATTGTCTCGGATCGTGATCCTAGGTTCACCTCAAGGTTTTGGAATAGTTTATAGAAGGCCTTGGGAACCCAATTGAACTTGAGTACAGCTCATCATCCACAGTCTGATGGACAATCTGAGCGGACAATTCAGACATTGGAAGACATGCTCCGATCTTGTGTGGTGGATATGGGCGGTAATTGGGATGAACACCTAGCTTTGGTTGAGTTTGCCTATAACAACAGTTATCAAGCCACAATAGGCATGGCTCCATTCAAGGCTTTGTATGGCAGTACTTGTAGGACACCTTTGTACTTTGGATCGAGACAGTGAAAGAAAAGTCTTAGGTCCCGAGATGATTGAAGCTACAAGTGCTATGGTAGATATGATAAGAGAAAGGATTAAGTCTGCTCGATCGAGACGGAAATCTTATGCTGATAAGAGAAGGACCGATTTGGAATTTCAAGTTGGAGAGAAAGTCTTTCTGAAGGTCTCACCAATGAAGGGTGTGATGAGATTCAATGTTAAGGGAAAGCTTAGCCCTCGTTACATTGGACCTTTCGAGATTTTGGAAAAGGTTGGACCTGTTGCGTATCGATTAGCATTACCTCCGCCTCTTGCTGGCGTTCACAATGTGTTTCATATTTCGATGCTCCGAAAATACATAGAGAATCCGGAACACATTTTGCAGCAAGCACCTGAAGGACTTAGTGCTGATTTGACCTATGATGAAGAACCGGCCGAAATCTTGGATAGGAAGGACAAGCAGCTGCGGAATCGCGCCATTCCTTTGGTGAAGATTCGGTGGAAGAACCATACCCCTGAAGAAGCTTCTTGGGAGAAGGAAGAAGATATGAAGGAGAAGTTTCCTTACCTCTTTGGAAGCACAGTACGCTTTCAATTTCGGGGACGAAATTTCTTTAAGGGGGGAGAATGTAAAACCCAGCCCTAACCTTGACCCGGAAACCTTGTTATTTGTAGGTCCGATGACCCGAAGTAAAGTAAGAAGTCAGCTTTGGGCCATCCCAAGAGAAGTCTTGGTGTCCGGCTTTGAATCCATGAAAGTTGATGATGAGGTTCTATTTATGGAAACCGAATCCCGATGAAGATCTAATTAGTTGATGGACTTGGAGTGCTCTCTATCTTGGTTTGAAGGCATTTCTACCTATTAGGTAAGTCACTTGACTTGTGTGCAAAACCCCTTTTGAATTGGATTTGATCTGGACCTTCAATTCCCTCGTTTTGGTCTTCTTTGTCAAGCATTGGTCGATCGATTGGTCGATTGGGCCAGTCGACCAATCCACTCGACCAATGAGTGCTGTCTTTGGCAATTAGGTTGTTCTTGCTCTATTTAAGTCCAATCTCGAGTCCACTTCGTATTTGCTGCCTCCAAACTCTCCGGAACGAACCAAAGACCTCTGCAAGTCATCTCTCTTGCATCCTTGGTGTTTTCTTGACGGATCTTCGTCGAAACTCTTCTTTTTGCATCAAAAGGTATGTCTACTCTCTCTTCTTCTCCTCCATCTTTGTTTTTCTTTCCTTTTTGAGTTGAGACAGTAGAAGAGATGCTGCATTCTCTGTTGCAAACATCTCTCGAACATGTTCTCATGATCATCCTAAGGATTTGAGGCTAGAACAATGATCTTAACCATGATCATTGCAAGCTTTTGAAGGAATCATGATCAAACCATGATCTAATCTCTGTTAAACTTCTAATCTGAATTCTGATCTCTTTGGATCTTCTATGTTGATCATGTTAGTAGTTAATTACTGTGTTTTCTTTCCATGATCCATAATCTATAGATTTCTAGTTGTTCTCTTCTACCATACTATGTGTTCTTCATGATGCATGGTAGTTACATATATGGTAGGTTTTATTTCCTTATTTAGATTTATACTTCTAAGCCTTATTCCATGAAGATCTATGTATGTTTTCATGATACCATTACCGAAAGCAATGATCCATCCTCCTATTGTTCTTGTCTTTGTTTTCTATTTCAAATTCATCAAGATCCATGGTTGATTTAATTATGGTAACTTTTTGTTTCCTAATTTGGATCTTGATACCTTGATTGGATTAGTGTTTTGAGGTCCCCTATTTGTTAGAATACTACTGATGTAGTCTACCCTTTGATTAGTACCCTTTTGAACCACCAAATTCGGATTTCATATCTTAAAACTCTGATTTTATAGGCTACTGTCTGCATTGGTCGAATGATTGGTCGACTGGACCACTCGACCAATCCACTCGACCAATGAGTACAGCAACTCCAGATTTGGTCTGTTTCGGATGTTTTGATATCTTTTCTGTTAGGGATCTTTCCTAATATGTTGTATATACTTGTTTAGGACCTTCTTCTCAAGTTTGCCAAGATCTTACTTGATTTCTTAGGATTCCTTTGCGAGTTATAAAAGGTAAGGATGGTTATTTCCTTAATTACATAGATAGCATGAATCTAGTTTCTATATTTGAATATCATTGATATGACTCCTAAATTAGATTCTTACAATGATATACTACTGTTGCATAACTTTGATTACAGTAGCATTATTTATTCATGTTGAATTGATTCATGTATGATTTACTTACCAATTATATACAAGTGATTGTAGTTATTGATTTCTTTCCATATATGAAGTTACCATATATGTGATGATATGAATTGATGCATGTGTATGCTTAAGTATGGTTTGGAAAGGAGAGGTGTCCTTTCGCCACTTCTGTCCTTGGACTACTACGGGAATATTATGGGATGTTTCCGGAGATGCCCTCTGGACACCTTCCTAAACTGTTGGATGACATATCTAGGATTTGTCTAGTAGTGTTTGGCTAGGATGTTCTGTTATGTCAGACCCTAATCGGAGGGGTATTGAGACCGAACGACCCGTGGTAGCAATGGGGATTCATGGGCGCTCAAGACCGGTAACCAACTCGTGAGAGGACATGAATCACATTGTGGGGGCCATTTATTGGTAGGGTTGCATATGATTAGACTTGGGCTCACGGGCGCTTAAGACCGGTAACCAACCCGTGAGAGGACGTGAGAGCTTCCCGTTTACCATATGTGGATGATCAATAGGGTTGATGAGTCCGTAGTCCGAGTTGGTCGGTGCCATAGGATCCGTGACTCTAGTGTGAAGGATACCGGAAAGGATCGTCGGGGACGAGGAATGGAAGTATCCTGGATCGACTTGATGTAACTAAGTAGAAGACTTGCATTTGGCTAGGTTTTACCCCCGACATGCGCCAAGACTTATACCAAATGGTTGTGAGAGAGTGTGTTGACTTAACCCCCTGCGATGGTTTGTCCTGAGGGATGAAGGACCCTTTACCAATCGGCTGCTCAAGACCGGTGAAATGATCCGTGAGAGAATCCAAGATATCTTAAATGGTTGAGGATGTGAGTGGACTTTCCTAAAGAAGTACGGTGTTATGACTTAAAGCATGTCTGCCAATAGAGACCAGCATACATAGAGTTAGATTCATTCATTCATTGCTTGTCTCATATCATATTGCATTTATGTTTGTTCGGGAATTCTGCCATTTATGTTATTATGGATTTTTAAGCGCCTTTACCGAGTTTCTTTGAAACTCATTCCTTTATTGTACAATGTTGTTAGACTATCCTGCAGTCTTGAGTACTATGACGGTCCCTATGAAGAAGCGCAAGGCGAAGAGGCATATCTCCAGGAAGGTGATTGCGGTTACCACAATTACTCTGAAGATTCCGCGAGTGGTTATGCTCCGTACGATGCTTAGTCCGACCATTGAGTGGAAGCGTCCTTGTGCTATTTATGAGATTTACACTTACAAGGATGTTGTCTATAAAGTGGAGAACAATTTAGTTACCCAATGTACTTGCTACTGGGATTAGATTTTGTCTAGTTTATTCTTTAGAGCTACTTTTCCGCTGGTTGTAAAGTGGGATTTTTGCCTCGCTTTACTTATCTGTTTGATACTCTGATTATATTTAGTATTCTGATTCATTTATGATTCATTCTTTCTTTATTGGATCTATGATTTATCTTCCGCACTTTTATTATGATTGTTCATGATTATGTTATTGTTTATGTGGGAGGTTGATCACTCGATACCTGATCTTCGGGCTGTGGATCACACTCTCGGGTATGCCAGATAGGGTACCGGCTGGGAGGGCGTGACACCACCCCCTGCCCAAAAAAAAAGAAAAGAAAAACAAGTTTCTAGATGGTGGCTTTATTTTCCCCTCTTGGGAACTACCCTCTGATTGTGGTCCACAGTTTTCAAGTCAGATTAGTAATGAGTGTTCTATATTTTATGTTTGCAGATAATGTTTCATGGCTTAAGACCTTGCAGTCTTAGGTGTTACACAATTAGGTTTAGAGCATCATGATTTAAGGCTTTGAGAGTATGTTTTCATTGTTTAAATTTAGAATCCCATGGTTTAAAATTTTGACTGCTGGGCGTTCTCTCTCTGTCTCTTCTTTTTCTTTTCTTTTTTCCCTTTTTTTTGGGTTGGGGGAAATGAAGACAGAAACTGCAGTGGTCTTCCCACTAGTCAACCACGTACTTACGTTTCTTTCTACTTCCTCTCTCGTTGCTTCCTTACGATCTCATGGTTTCTTGTTAACGATTTCTCAACCGAAAACCTTCTTTTGAAAATCTTCCCTCATTTTCAAACCACAAAGTGTTTCGCCTTCAAATCAATTCCTACATTCTTGCAATGATATGAAGAACTTGCGTATCTAAATCGATTAAGCCAATTCCAAACTTCAAAAATCGCATTTTGACCTAATTTGAGAATTTTCCCCCTTTTTATGCTTGCTGAATTTTTACCTTTAATCCATCAAATTGATAAGTTTTTCTCCAATAAAACATGCTAACCTACTATTCTAAGTATCATGTACATACTAGTATGCTCAAACTGAAATTTCGCTAAAATCAAAATTTTCGATAAAATTACGAAAATACCCTTCATGCTGAAAGTTTTGAAATTCTACTAATGTCAATTCTCTTCTTGTCTTCTTTACAGCTATATTGACATCATGCCTCCTCGCGGACGACAGGGTGGGAGGAGAGGCAGAGCTAGAGGTCAGGTTCCACTTTTGGAGCCGAGAGACGAAGTCATTCGCAGAGATCTGTTCAGTACACCCCGAGCGGAGTACTTATATGAGGCCTTCTTTGAGCGGTGCCGCATTGAGTATGGCATATTACTCAGGCTATGATAGCTTACCACATTTCGGATCCGTCAGAGATTCGATACGATGGAGTGGACGCATCTTTTCACTGAGGATCTTCCAGTTTATCCGGATTTAGTGAGGTTGTTCTACAGCAACCTTACATCAGTCGAGGAGGGTCGAAGACGAGGTCCATTCGAGTTGATCTTAGAGAGTCGAATTCGAGAGACACGGATTCGATTTTCTACTAGCACACTGGCTGAGATCTTCAAGGTACCACACTATCCTCATGAGTGTGTATGGATACCGACCTGGGGCGAGATAGATGCTTTTCTACTACCACATGAGCTGCATGAGGTTTGCATCACACTTTGGAGAGATGATAGGTGCTACACACCACGGACTAGTGCACAGATGACTGATTTGGCTAGAATCATCGGTCGAATTGTGGGTCGTAATATCATCCCAAAGGCAGGGCATCACGAGAGAGTATCAGTGATGGATGCTCTATTGATTTACCGCATATATCAGGGTTTCGAGATTGATCTTTCCTTCATCATCCAGAACGTCATGTTAGAGGTCGTGACGTCACCGGGCGTACGGAACCTTTGCTTCGGTCTTCTACTCACACTTATCTTCCGGCATTTCGGTGTTAGGCTGGAGAATACACCGATGCAGAGACGATTGCTTGGCTATGCCATTGGAACCAGGACTATTCGGCAGATGCAGATTACTCAGACCGAGAGGTCAGATGATGAGGATGGTCTTGAGACTGATGAGGATGATGATGAGTTGGATGGTGGTGATCACGATGCGGGTCCAGATACAGATGACCAGGCAGGATATGACATTGAGATGCGTGAGGCAGATCAGGGTCATCAGGATATTCCCACATCATCACACTTTAAGACCGGAGGCCCTTCACTAACAGTTCCAGAGACTGCGGAGCTATGTGCACAGATGCGCTCTATGACTTCCATTTTAGGGAGGATAGAGGCGAGACAGGAGAGGATGGAGTCACAGTTGGCTCAGGTTGTAGAGGATGTTAGAGCACTTAGAGAGCAGAGACAGTAGTCTTAGATAGATTGTACTAGGATTTCCTTTTATGTTTCTCAAATGTAACTTGTTGTAGAACTTTCCTAAAATTAATGAAGTTCCCTTTTGTTTCACCATCTTATTGTACATTATGCATTTCTTTTGTTGTGTTAAGTGATGTTGTTAAATCAGAATTATTGTGTATTATTCAGAGTATATTATGCTTCACTTTTAAGTTTCTAATTCAAGTGTTCTATTATTCACTTCTAAGAATACTTGAGTCACTTCTGGATTTATGACTCATGAATGTTCTATCATTGTTTCTATGGTTAGGATTTCACTTGGAACTGTGGGCTCTGATACCACTCTGTCACATCCACCCAGCCAATACCCTATCTGGCATACCCGAGTGTGTGATCCACAGTCCACAAGATCCAGTAGTTAGAGAAATCAACCTTCCACATTCACAACAATATAATCAAGAACAAGACTAAATCAATGTTAACAATATTATTCAAATGAATCAAGGTAAAGTAACGAGATATTCATCAGAGTGCGGAAAAGATACCAATAGATATATAAATAAAAAATAGAGTGAGGCGGAATCTCACTCCACGAGTACAGCGGAATGTAGTTCGATAATCAAATGGGATTACAGCCATTTCTAAAGACAAGAAAGAAAGATATAATCTAACTAAACTAGAGTCTTTTCTACTTTATAAAGGATGCCCTCATAGACATAGACTTCATCGATTACGCTCAAACGCTCCCACTCCCACAGTAGGGCTAATCCCGGTAACAAGAGAGACCACTCGAGGGATCCTCAAAGTAATCTTCGTAGTCGCCAACACTTTGCGTATGGTACGCCTCTTCATCTTGCGCTTCCTCATATTGCGCAAAAGATATCGTACAAAAAGGAGTGAGTTTAAAGAAACTCAGCAAGGCAAGTTATTCCATAATAGCATAAATAACATAGTATCACAAACAAAGCATAAGATGATATGATATGAGGCAACAATGTATGTATGAGTCTAATTCTATGCATGCTGGTCTCTATAGGCAAACATGCTTTAAGTCATAGCACCATACTTCTTTGGGTAGGTCAATCACTCCCCCTCAGCCATCTTGGCATCTTGGGTTTGCCGGTGGTAGTTGGGTCTTGCATCCTTCCTGGACATTCCTTGGTTAGGGGTTAAGTCACCTCTCTCTCACATCACTGTTTGGTCTAAGTATTGGTGCATGTCAGGGTAAAGCCTAGCCCAATGCAAGTCTTCTACTTAGTTACATCAACTCAGATCCAGATACGTCCATTCCTCGCCCCTGGCGATCCTTTCCGGTATCCTACACACTAGAGTCAGCATAGTCCCAGACTACGGACTCATCAACCCTATAGGTCATCCACATATAGTAAACGGGAAGCTCTCATGTCTTCTCACGGGTTGGTTACCGGTCTTGAACGCCCATGAGCCCAAGTCTATCCATATGCAACTCTACCCATAAATGGCCCTCACAATGTGATTCATGTCCCCTCACGGTTGGTTACCGGTCTTGAGCGCCCATAAATCCCCATTGCTACCACGGGTTGTTCGGTCTCAATACCCTTCCGATTCGGGTCGATATAACAGGGGTATAACCTAGCCAAACACTGCTAGACAAGTCCTAGGTATGACAACCAATAATCCGGGAAAGCGTTAAAGGGCAACATTTGAAATATCCCATACTACTCCCAATGAGGTCAAAGGACAGAAATGTCAAAAGGACATTCCCCAATCCCAAATCATACCTAAGCAATCACAATCATAATTCAGTCATATCATCTACGACAAATATCACATCATATGAAAGAGTATAAGAAGACAAGATAAAATAAATAAGAAAACATACATGAGTAAGTATTCATACATAATCAAGTACATAAAGTAAATAAGGAAATAAGATCCTAATGTACTTGCAGCATTCATATCATAATAGAAACTAACATAACAGTAGCAAATCTAAGTATTTCCCAAATTAGAAACTAAATCTATGCAAATCTATGTTAATATGGTAACAACTTTCCTTACCTTAAATAGATCCGAGAATATTCCGGACGGACAAGAGGATGAATCCAAAGTTAGCAAATAAACCCTAGAATAGCATCACACAATCATTAGGAAGTAGTCCTAAAAGAATAAGCATGATTTGAATCAAATTGAACGAAGAAAACAGATTCTGCTATTGCGGGTTGATTGGCTGAGTAGCATTGGCCAGTCGACCCAGGCAGTCTGCCCAAGAGCAAATCCGAAAGTAAAAATAGAATCTTGATCCGAAACCTATGCTACACAAACCGGAATGCGACGAAACTTAGAGGGATTGTCTAACACAGTAGTCTAAGCCTAGAAAGCATAATTTAGACATCAAACCACCATTAAAACATTACTTCCTAATTTAGAACCATAGTTTCTATTTTGGTAAAAATCATAGTTTTCATTGGAAACATGCTATGAATGATTCTAGTACAACAACACAGTAGATTAGAGGTATGAATAATCATAGAGAAACATCTATAATGCTAGAATGAATTAAAATAGAAAATATTATCATAGTTTAAGAAGAAATCAAAAGAATCATGTCAAGAATGAATGAGATGATCATAGTACAAGAGAATGAAAAGAGATTGTAAAGATATGACTACAAGGTTGCAACATCTTCATCATAATCTCAGTTCAGAGATGAGAGTGATCATGGAAAGAATAAATCATTAACATAAAAGATAGATTACTAACCTTTAATTGAAGAACAAGAGAGAGAGTTTGCAAGATTGCAAGATTAGGTCTTCTTCTTCACTCTTGGAGGCTTGGAGATGGTTTCCCTTCGTTCTCTAAGTTTTATGGAAGCTAGGCATACTAAAATCATGAAGTCATGGGGTATATATAGCAAGATACCCAAAACAGAAGATTCTGTTCGAGTTCAGCATCTCTGGGTCGATTGGCTGGGTAGCATTGGGCAGTCGACCCAAGCACTCGACCATGGCTGACAGCAAAGCCAAATATAGGGATTTGAGGGTCTTCCACTACTCGGAATCAAACGAAACTTTAAACACATATTCTATAACATACCTAGCATGGAAAAATGGCTTTAAATCATATCCCACCAAGCTCTAAGGTCATCAACTAATCTTCTCTTCATCAAGGTGCAGTCTCTTCTCTATATCCAACAATGACTTCAAGTATGGGGCATCATCTTCAATCTCCATAGGTTCGGAGTCGAACACTATATCATCTACCAATATGGCCCATAGTTGACTTTCACTTCTACTTCGGGTCTTCAGACCTACAGACAAAAGAGTATTCGGGTTAAGGTTAGTGCCGGGTTTCACAGTAGTATTCCTCGACCATGTGGTTTCAGCTGAAGGTATTCGTGTTGATCCCGAAAAGGTACAAGCAGTTGCCGATTGGGAAAGACTGAAGATTGTGACGGAAATAAAAGGTTTTCTTGGATTGGCAGGATAATACAGAAGGTTTGTTGAGAACTTTTCTAGGTTGGCTGCTCCCATGACTAAGCTTACTAGAAAGGAAGAGAAGTTTGTTTGGTCTGACGCTTGTGAGAAGAATTTCCAAGAATTGAAGGATAGATTGACAAGTGCCCCGATTTTGACTATACTTAATAGTTCTTGCTATTTGACAGTCTACACCGACGCGTCGAAGATTGGTTTGGGTTACGTGCTGATGCAACATGGTAAGGTCATACCCTATGCTTCTCGACAATTGAAAGATTATGAGCAGAATTACTCCACTCACGATTTAGAGCTTGCCGCTGTTGTCTTCGCTTTGAAGATTTGGAGACATTACCTCTGTCACGTCCTCCCAGCCGGTACCCTATCTGGCATACTCGAGAGTGTGATCCACAGCCCGAAGATCAGGTATCGAGTGATCAGCCTCCCACATTCACAATAACATAATCATGAACAATCATAATAAAAGTGCGGAAGATAAACCATAAATCCAATAAGGAAAGAATGAATCATAAATAAATTAGAATGATAGATATAATCAGAGTATCAAACAGATAAGTAAAGTGAGGCAAAAATCCCACTCTACAACCAGCGGAAAAGTAGCTCGAACAGAGAATAAACTAGACAAAATCTAATCCCAGTAGCAAGTACAATGGGTAACTAAATTGTTCTCCACTTTATAGACAACATCCTTATAAGTGTAAATCTCATAAATGGCACAAGGATGCTTCCACTCAATGGTCGGACTAAGCATCGTATGGAGCATAACCACTCGCGGGATCTTCAGTGTAATTGTGGTAACCGCAATCACCTTCCTGGAGATATGCCTCTTCGCCTTGCGCTTCTTCATAGGGACCGTCATAGTATTCAGTACCTGCAGGATAGTCTAACAAACATTGTACAATAAGGGAATGAGTTTCAAAGAAACTCAGTAAGGCAGTTAAATCCATAATATCATAAATGGCAGGATTTCAGAACAAACATAAATGCAATATGATATGAGACAAGCAATGAATGAATGAATCTAACTCTATGTATGCTGGTCTCTATTGGTAGACATGCTTTAAGTCATAACACCGTACTTCTTTAGGAAGGTCTAAATCACTCATCATCAGTTGGTAATGGGTCCGGCATCCCTCGGGACATTCCATGGCTGGGGGTTAAGTCACCACTCTCTCACATCACCATTGGTCTAAGTACCGGCGCATGTCAGGGTTAAGCCTAGCCAAATGCAAGTCTTCTACTTGGTTACATCAAGTCAGATCCAGATACGTCCATTCCTCGTCCCTGACGATCCTTTCCGGTATCCTTCACACTAGAGTCCTCATAGTCCCTGACTACGGACTCATCAACCCTATTGATCATCCACATATGGTAAACGGGAAGCTCTCACGTCCTCTCACGGGTTGATTACCGGTCTTAAGCGCCCGTGAGCCCAAGTCTAACCATATGCAACCCTACCAATAAATGGCCCCCACAATGTGATTCCTGTCCTCTCACGGGTTGGTTACCGGTCTTGAGCGCCCATGAATCCCCATTGCTACCACGGGTCGTTCGGTCTCAATACCCCTCCGATTAGGGTCTGATATAACAGGACATCCTAGCCAAACACTACTAAACAATCCTAGATATGTCATCCAACAGTTTAGGAAGGTGTCCAGAGGGCATCTCCGGAAACATCCCATAATATTCCCGTAGTAGTCCAAGGACAGAAGTGTCAAAAGGACACCTCTCCTTTCCAAACCATACTTAAGCATACACATGCATCAATTCATATCATCACATATATGGTAACTTCATATATGGAAAGAAATCAATAATTACAATCAACTTGTATATAATTGGTAAGTAAATCATACATGAATCAATTTAAGCAATGCTACTGTAATCAAGATTATGCAACAGTAGTATATCATTGTAAGAATCTAATTTAGGAAACATATCAATGATATTCGAATATAGAAACTAGATTCATGCTATCTATGTAATTAAGGAAATAACCATCCTTACCTTTTATAACTCGCAAAGGAATCCTAAGAAGTCAAGTAAGATCTTGGCAAACTTGAGAAGAAGGTCCTAAACAAGTGTATACAACATATTAGGAAAGATCCCTAACAGAAAAGATACCAAAACATCCAACATAGACCAATTCAGGAGTTGCTTGAACTCATTGGTCGAGTGGATTGGTTGATCGGTCCATCGACCAATCAGTCGACCAATGCGAGACAGTAGCCTAAAAAAAACAGAGTTTTAAGATATGAAATCCGAATTTGGTGGTTCAAAAGGGTACTAATCAAGGGGTAAACTACATCAGTAGTATTCTAACATATAGGGGACCTCAAAACATTAATTCAAACAAGACATCAAGATCCAAATTAGGAAACAAAAAGTTACCATAATTAGATCAACCATGGATCTTGATGAATTCGAAATAGAAATCAAAGACAAGAACAATAAGAGGATGGATCATTGCTTCAGGTAAAGGTATCATGAAAACATACTTAGATCTTCAAGGAAATAGGCTTAGAAGCATAAATCTAAATAAGGAAATAAAACCTACCATATATGTAACTACCATGATTCGTGAAGAACACATAGTATGGTAGAAGAGAACAACTAGAGATTGATAGATCATGGATCATGAAAAGAAAACATAGTAATTAACTACTCACATGATCAAAATAGAAGATCCAAGGAGATCAGAATTCAAATCAGAAGTTTAACAAGATTAGATCATGGTTTGATCATGATTCCTTTAAAAGCTTGCAATGATCTTGGTTAAGATCATTGTTCTAGCCTCTAATCCTTAGGATGATCATGAGAACAAGTCCAGAGATGTTTGCAACAGAGAATGCAGCATCTCTTCTACTATCTCAACTCAAAAAGGAAAGAAAAACAAAGATGGAGGAGAAGAAGAGAGTGTAGACATACCTTTTGATGCAAAAGGAAGAGTTTCGACGAAGATCCGTCAAGAAAATCACCAAGGATGCAAGGGAGATGACTTGCAGAGGTCTTTGGTTCGTTCCAAAGAGTTTGGAGGCAGCAAATACGAAGTGGACTCGAGATTGGACTTAAATAGAGCAAGGAAAACCTAATTGCCAAAGACAGCACTCATTGGTCGAGTGGATTGGTCGACTGGTCCAGTCGACCAATCAGTCGACCAATGCTGACAGCAAATCCAAAACAGGGAATTGAAGGCCCAGATCAAATCCAATCCTAAAAGGGTTTTGCACACAAGTCAAGTGACTTACCTAATAGGTAGAAATGCCTTCAAACCAAGATAGAGAGCACTCCAAGTCCATCAACTAATCCGATCTTCATCAAGATTCAGTTTCCATAAATAGAACTTCATCATCAACTTTCATGGATTCAAAGCCAGACACTAAGTCCTCCACTGGGATGGCCCAAAACTGACTTCTTACTTTACTTCGGGTCATCGGACCTACAAATAACAAGGTTTCCGGGTCAAGGTTAGGGCTGGGTTTTACAACCTCTATGGTGAGAAAATTTTAATTTTCAGGGATAATAAAACTTTGAAATACTTCTTTACCCAAAAGGAGTTAAATATGAGACAAAGAAGATGGTTGGAATTGGTCTTTGATTATGACTGTGACATTCAGTATCACACTGGTAAGGCAAATGTGGTTGTTGATGCTCTTAGCAGGGAAAGTAAGAAGAAAGTACTGGACTTGAATGCTCTGAGTCATCCTCTGTTGTCTTCGATTTCAAGTTTTGATTTGGAAGTGGTCCCTGAAGGTTCGGATTTTGCTCTTTCTGCTATGACAGCAAGATCCACCCTTAGAGACAGAATTGTTGCTCTGCAAGGTTCTGATCAGGAATTTAAGGAAAAGATTGAGAGTATTTCTTCGAATCCTGATTCGGACCCTGACTTTGGTATATCTATGGATGGTGCCCTATTGTTTAGAGGTAGACTTTGTGTGCCAGCTGATGAAGAAATCAAGAAAGAGATTTTGAAGGAAGCACACCAGTCGATCTTTACAGTACACCCTTGAAGCACCAAGATGTATAAGGACTTAAGAGAACATTTTTAGTGGATTGGTTTGAAGGCCGATGTAGATGATTTTGTTGTCAAGTGCGAGACTTGTCAACGTGTGAAAGCTATTCATCAACCCCCATCTGGATTACTTTAGCCTCTTCCTATTCCTGATTGGAAGTGGGAAGATATCTCTATGGACTTCGTGACTAGCTTACCTCGAACAAGCAATGGTAATGAGACTGTATGGGTAATTGTCGATAGGTTGACCAAATCAGCCCATTTCATTCCTATGAAGATCACTCATACTTTGGATAAGCTAGCTCGGCTATATGTGGATAATGTAGTTCGTCTACATGGAGTGCCAGTGAGAATTGTTTCTGATCGTGATCCTAGGTTCACCTCAAGGTTTTGGAACAGTTTGCAAAAGGCCTTGGGAACCCAATTAAACTTGAGTACAGCTCATCATCCACAGTCAGATGGACAATCTGAGCGGACAATTCAAACCTTGGAAGATATGCTTAGATCTTGTGTAGTGGATATGGGTGGAAATCGGGATGAACACTTATCTTTGGTTGAGTTTGCCTATAACAACAGTAATCAAGCAACAATAGGCATGGCTCCATTCAAGGATTTGTATGGTAACACTTGTAGGACACCCTTGTATTGGAATGAGACTGGTGAAAGAAAAGTCTTAGGTCCGGAAATGATTGAAGCTACAAGCGCAATGGTCGACATGATTAGAGAAAGGATTAAGTCTGCTCAGTCAAGACAGAAATCCTATGCTAATAAGAGAAGAACCGATTTGGAATTCCAAATTGGGGAGAAAGTTTTCTTGAAGGTTTCACTTATCAAGGGTGTAATGAGATTCAATGTCAAAGGAAAGCTTAGTCCTCTCGTTACATTGGACCCTTCGAGATTCTGGAAAAGGTTGGACCTGCTGCGTATCGTTTGGCTTTGCCTCGATCTCTTGCTGCAGTGCATAATGTGTTTCATGTTTTGATGCTTCAAAAATACATAGAGAATCCGGAACACATACTACAACAAGTGCCCGAAGGACTAAGTGCTGATTTTACCTATGATGAAGAGCCAGCTGAAATCTTAGCTAAGAAGGACAAGCAACTACGGAATCGCACCATCCCTTTGGTGAAGATTCGGTGGAAGAACCATACCTCTGAAGAAGCTTCTTGGGAGAAGGAAGAAGATATGAAGGAGAAGTTTCCTCACCTTTTTGGAAGTTCAGGTACGCTTTCAATTTCGAGGAGGAAATTTCTTTTAAGGGGGGGAGAATGTGAAACCCAGCCCTAACCTTGACTCGGAAACCCTGTTGTTTGTAGGTCTGATGACTTGGAGTAAAGGAAGATGTCAATTGTTGGCCATTCAGTGGAAGATATGAAGTTTGACTCTCAAAACCATGGCTGTTGATGTTGGAGTTCCAATTTTGGAAACTTGCTTTGAACTAGAAAGGACACTACACTGATGAAGATGAGTATTATTTGACTTGGTTCAAAGGCATTTCTACACCCTAGGTATGTCACTTGATGTGTGTGTAAAAGTTCTTTAGGTTTGATGTTCATTTGATCCTCCAATTCCCTATTTGAACCTTGCTGACCTGATTGATCGATTGATTGGTCAACTGGGCCAGTTGACCAACTGTGTGTTAAATCCAAGAAAATCCAATTTTAGGGTTTTTCACTCTCTATTTAAACACACTTCATATTTCTTAGTGTCCTCTGCCTCTAAAACACTCTGAGAACGTGGGAAGACTCGTTTGAAACTCTCTTCGGTGATTTCGAAGAATCCTCCGCAAGATCTGAAGTCTTTAATCTCCGATTTGTCAATTCAAGGTTAGTAATCTTTTCGGTGTCATGATTTATTTTTCGATCTTGTTCTTGGTCGAGATTTAGAAGAAGATGCTGCATCCTTGCAACCATCTCTTCCATGATCTCATTCTTTTCTTTAGGATTTATGATCAACATAGAGATCTCAACCCTAATTCTTGTAAGATCCTTTTGAAACCCTAGTTTTTCTTATGGATCTGATTTCTTAGCCGACTGAATCTAATTTAAATAACATACTTTGTGTTTGACTCTGATTACCTTTTTCTTGGATGAGATCTAAATCATCCCTAGTCTTTTCCGTGATTTCATAGTATATTTTTCATCGAATTCTAGGGTTTTCACCCAATTGGTGAAACCATGATTTTAAATATGAAGGTAATGTTTTTAATCATTATTAGTGCCCAATCTTTTCTCCCTTAATGTTAGAATACTATCCAATAGTTTTCCTCCAAGTTTCGTGAAGTTCCGAACCCTGTAGATTGAGTTTCGGATCAAATTTCCCGTATTTGCTTCGTACTGACTCTGTTGGTCGACTGATTGGTCGACTGGGTCAGTAGACCAATCAATTGACCAATGAAGTCAGAATCTTTGTTTTTCGCTCTGTTTGATTCGTTTGCTCTCCAATCTTGTAGGCATCTTTCCTAATGTTGTATCTTTGATTGTTAGGGGTTTAATTGCTAAGTTTGGAACCTCTCTCTTTGATCCTTGGATTATCTTCGGCAATAATTAAGGTAAGGAAAGTTATTTCAACTCAGTCGGAAGTATGTCATCCTTCAGGAAGGATATCAATGGGATCATCCAATCGGGATCATTCCTGATCTCGAGGATCTCAACTTCTTGTGTGCTCAGGTGGTCTGGTTCTTGTATGTATACTGCTGCATCTAAGCTTTTGTAATTGATCAAAGATAGTCGGGAGAGTTCATTGGCCTTCTCATTTTCTTTTCTGGGTATTTGTTGGAAAATCACCTGATCGAAAAATGTTTGAAGTTGTTCGACCATTGCCAAATATTTTTCCATTCTTTTATCTTTTGCATTATATTCCCCTTTGATTTGATTTATGACAAGTTGGGAGTCACTTCTTACTTCCAACTCCCGAATTCTGAGCGCTCAGGCTACTCGAAGACCAGCAAGCACAACTTCGTATTCGGCTTCATTGTTTGAGGCCGGGAAATTGAACCTTAGTGCGTACTGACTATGAAGTCTCCGGGGCTTCTAAGGGTCAAGCCTACTCCCGAACCATAACTGCTACTCGAGCCATCCATGTGCAATATCCATAGGTCAGTTGCCTTAGTTGTTGAACTTGGGTCTTTGCTTTGTGGTAAGCTGTTTTCCACAATGAAGTTGGCTAAGACCTGAGCTTTAATGGCCGTTCTTGGTTTGAACTTGATCTGGTAATAGTTCAACTGCCCACCTGACTATTCTCCCGGCTACATCGGGCCTTTATAGGATCTTTTTGAGTGGGAAGTTGGTCATGACGGTAATTGGGTGAGCCTAAAAGTAAGGCCTTAGCTTTCGTGAGGCTACCAGGAGGGCCAAAGCTTGTTTATTAATATCCGGATACCTTGTTTTTGCATCAATGAGTACGTGACTCACATAATAGACCCGATTTTGTGTAGTTTCTCCTTTTACCAACACAACACTCACTGTGGTCGGTGAAACAGCAAAGTAGAGTATTAGATTCTCTCTGGTAATGGGCCGCGCTAAGTGGGGGGTGGTCCCAAGTGACTTCTTGAGTTCTTCGAATGCTTTCTGGCAATCATTCGTCCACATGATTTCTCCCAAGCTTGGCGTGGCTTTCAATGCTTTGAAGAAAGAATTACATTTTTCACCCGCACGGGATATGAACCGATTTGGCGTTGCCACTCTTCCGATCAGGCATTGGATTTCTATTATGGTTCTTGGGGGTTGAAATTCAATCAAGTCCTTGATCTTCTTAGGATTCGCCTTGATCCCCCTTTGAGAGACCATGAATCCGAGAAACTTCTTGGACGAAACCTCGAACGCACACTTCTCAGGATTCGAGCACATCTGATAAGTCCTTAAGACATCGAATGTCTCTTCCAAGTCTGCTAACTGTTGGGCCCATACTAGACTTTTCATGAGCATGTCATCAACGTATACCTCCATGTTCCTCCCGATTTGGTGTTGGAAAATTTCGTTGAGTGCCCTTTGGTACGTTGCACCTGCATTCGTTAAACCTAATAGCATTACTCTGTAGAAGTAACTCTCCCGATCAATCATGAATGAGGTGTGCTTCTCGTCTTCCAGACTCATTAAGATCTGGTTGTATCTTGAATAGGCATCCAGGAAGCTGAGAACTTTGTGCCTGGCCGTTGCATCGATTAGTAAGTCAATCCTAAGAAGAGGGTAGCAGTCCTTTGGACAAGCCTTGTTTAGATCTGTGTAGTCAGTACACATACTCCATTTCCCGTTCGCCTTTTTGACCATTACAACATTTGCCAACCAAGTTGGGCACTCGATCTGTTCGATAAATCCTAACTTCACAAGTTTTTCCGTTTCCACTCTAATGGCTTCATGTTTCTCGATTGAGAAATTTCATCTTCTTTGGATGATCGGGATTGCATCCTTCTAACTCCAGAGTTTATGCTCAGCTACGCGCTTGTCTATCCCGGGCATGTCATTTGTTGACCATGCAAAGATGTCGGAGCTATCACATAAGAATTTGGTCAATTCTTTTCTGAAGTCCTCGGGTTGTTTAGACCCTATGAATGTCTCTCGATCGGGATAATCGTGATCTAATTGGATTCTATCTATTTTCTCGACTGGCTCTACTCTCTGCATGTTTTCCTCGTCCCGGTCATCTCTAACTTCAATCGTCAAGGCACTTCCCGAGCTTTCAGAGCTCCGCTTTTGTTTTAAGTAATTCACATAGCACTGCCGAGAGGTGGACTGATTGGAATTGCTCTCGCCCACCCTAGCATTTTTTGGAGATTTGAGCTTCATGTGCCGTGGTGAAACGACTACTTCCAGAGCATTGAGAGTTGGTCGTCCCAATATCACATTATACGCCGACAGGTCTTTCACCACCATGAAATTAACCCGAATAAGAGTGTCACAGGGTGTTGTCCCAATCTTTAGATTAAGATAAATCATCCCTTCTACAATTACTGAGGACCCTGCAAAACCATAGAGTGGTGTTGCACAAGGGGTTAGCAGATCATCTGCTAATTTTAGCCTCTTGAATGCTTCGTATGATAGCAAATCAACCGAGGAACCCGTGTAAACTAAGACTCGGTGAACTTCCCGATTTGCTATATTTACTTTGATGATGATAGTATCGTCATGGGGCGCCACTATCCCGTTCAAATCATCATCGGTAAAAGTTATTGGCTCAAGACATGCTTGGTTTTTTTCTCTTTTTTGGGAGATGAACTGCTCCCACAAACCGAGCTTTCTATTTTGCCTTTTTTATTGACTCAATAGTCAGGCCACCCATTATCACATATACAGGTGATTCTTCCCGACCTTCCTTTTCCTTTCCTTTTTCAGCCTTCTTGGTGGCTTCTCCCGAACTTGTAGATCGGGCCCTTTTTCTAGGCTCTGGTGACTTCTCTAGGGACTTTCCTGTTCCTCGAACGTATTGACCAAGCTTCCCGTCGTGGATTAATTTCTCAATCTCAGACTTAAGGATTCTGCACCCATTGGTGTGGTGGCCATAATCTTTGTGAAAACGACAATATTTGGTCATATTCCAATCCACTTGTCAAGTGTGTAACTTCCCGAGCAATTTCAATGATTTCTTGTGCATCAGAATTTCCGATGGTTTCGCATTGAGTGGGGTGAATCTTTCTCGTTCTTGGTGCCGCTTCCACCTACTTTTTGATCCTCGATCCTGATCATTGGAAAGGTTATTTTCATTCTCGGGTCTTCGTTCTCGGTCGGCGTTCACCCGGGCATTGATTACTTCGTACACACTAGCTTGCTTCTGACACTTACCCAATAACGTCCTGTAAGTTTTGGGCTTGTCTGTTAGTAAGACCTCCAAAAGCCTCTGATGAGTGATGCCACTCCAAAGTGTGCTATATGCAACTTGGTCATCAAGTTCCTTGATCTCAATAGCCACTTCATCGAAACATTTTAAAAAGTCCCGAATTGATTCATTTCGTCCCTGCCTTATAGCAAATAGGTTGTCAGACGTTTTCTTGCCCCAATTGTGCTTCTAAATCGGGCTATGAACTTCTGGGCAAGCTTTCTAAAATTATGAATTGATCCCAGTTGTAAGTTGCTAAACCACTTAATTGTCGGGCCCTTAAGAGAGGTCGGGAAAGTACTAAAGAGTAGTTCGTCCTCCCGACCGAGTACAGTTATCACGGACTTGAAGTAACTAATATGTTCCTTCAAGTTTTTTTTTCCCTCGAATGGAGTGAAAGTTGGCATGATAAAATTTTGTGGGAGGGGCATATTCATTATCTCGTCAGAAAATGGCTCTCGATCCACGACGTCTAGGTCCTCATCATGATCCTGGTCCTCTAGTCTGCGCTCTACCTTGGCCATTCTTCTTTGGAGATGATTTTGCCTCACACCATTCCCACCTGACTCCGCGGTGCTCACTCTTCTGAACTGCGTTTGGGAGACTGATACCCTTGATCGGGCTCCCTGGGGTTGACTCTCCCCATGTTGTTCATTCTCGACTCAACGACTCCTTTGAAGAAGGCAACAGTTCTGTAAGGAACTGAGATGAGGTCAAGGGCATTGATCCTTGCATTATTTGGTTGTCTTTGATCATGTTCAGGACCTATTTGCATTAATCTTTGGCCTTCGGCCTGCCCTCCTCGCAGCCGGGTTCTCCTTGCATTTTGGAAGGCTCTGAGTAACCATCCGGTCTGGGTGTTGTGTCTTGGTCCTTGTTCGACTCCGATCTGATGGACCAATCCTCTTAATACCCCCTACATCTCGAGCATTCCTCTTCAGATTTCATCTACATCGGCCGCAGTAGCATATCCTTGGGGCCTCCTCGATGTGCCTTCTCCATGAGGATTTTCAAGTATCTGATTATCCTTGGGAGGATCTTGTTCCACTCGAGTTGAGTGCTTAGCCCCATTATTTTGATGTGTTTGATCTTCTAGGTCTGGGTTACTGTTGGCGGTCTCTTGCCGAGTGCACCCGTTATTAGCTCCTCGCCTTGCCATGACTTAAAGATTGTCTTTCCCATAGACGGTGCCAAACTGATGCATCTCAGTTAATATACAGATGTCAACTAAGCCCCTTCTGGCTCCTGAGACGATGAGTCATGTAAGAAGGGTGAGACGATGAGTCATGTAAGAAGGGTTAGAGGTAGGTCGGCTCATATGTTATGCAACTGCCTCCGATGGCTAAGTTAGACAGTGACCAGATTAAGATACCATGCAAGTTCTACACAGGGTTATGTTCAAAATGTATTGGATGCTTTCCAAAGGGGTGAGTCCCTGTTTAAATAGGGTGTGGGTTACCTATTTGGGGATAGACACTCTTCCTCGATAATGGCCGTCATATCTTCCTGATCATGAGCTTTCGTCATTTATCCCACTTGTTCATCTTTCTTAGTTGACTTTCCATCTAGGATTATGTTGCCATATATGTCCAGCATAACCGGCGCCTTTTGTTTAGTAAGTTTGCTAAGTACCCAACTGGAATATCTGCTTAAGCCCCATTCGGTTTCTCAACGGTCGGGTATAAATCCTCCCGTATCAGAGTCAACAAGGAATTTTTGTAAATTAAAGAATTTATATTTCCCTTCATTCCATGGCAAACTAGTCATTTCAACTTCAAAGTTTACAGAAAAGTAACTATGGGTAACTTGTAACTCTTAAAAAGGGCCAATGTGGGCAGCTTTTAATTTTAGCCACTTAAGTGGACGATCAAGAGTTTTTGTGAAACCCAGCCCTAACCTTAACCCGGAAACCCTATTGTTTGTAGGTTCGACAACCCAAAGTAAGGCAAGAAGTCAACTATGGGCCCTTCCAGTAGAAGACTTGGTGTCTGGCTTAGAATCCATGAGTGTTGATAACAGTGTTCCATTTATGGAAACTGCACCCTGATGAAGATGGAATTAGTTGATAGACTTGGAGTACTCTCTGGCTTGGTTCGAAGGCATTTCTACCTACTAGGTAAGTCACTTAATGTGTGTGCAAAACCCCTTCATGTTTGGATTTTATCTGAGCCTTCATTTCCCTGTTTTGAACTTGCTGTCCTGATTGGTCGACTCATTGGTTGACTGGGCCAGTCGACCAATCAATCGACCAATGAGATCTGATTTTGCTAATTAGGTCTTTACTTGCTCTATTTAAGTCCAATCTCGAGTCTACTTCATATTTTCTGCCTCCGAACTCTTTGGAACGAACCAGAGCCCTCTGCAGGTCATCTCCCTTGCATCCTTGGTGATTTTCTTGACGATCTTTGTCAAATCTCGTGCATTTACACAATAATGTATGTGATCATCCTTTTTTATGTTTCGTCTTTGATTCTCCATTACTTTTGTTTCCTTTTCTGATTGAGGACAGTAGAGATGATGTTGTATCTCTGTTGCAACTATCTCTTTACTCATTCCCTCTCTTTTCCTAAGGATCTAAAGCTTGGTGGATGATCTTCATCAAGATCATCACTCGCTTTTGAAGAAAACATGTATCTATTCTCTTTCCTTATTTAGATTGATGTTATTCAATCTTAGATCTATTTTTCTAGAAGATCTATGCATGCTTTTCATGAATCCCTTATCACATTAGTAATACATCATCCTATTGTTTCTTGTCCATGATTTTGATATGAATTCTTCAAGAACCATGAGTGATCTAATTATGGTAACTTTTTGTTTCCTAATTTGTAACTTGGAGACTTGATATTATTAGGGTTTTGAAGTCCTCTATATACTAGCATACTACCCTTGTAGTTTCCCTCCTGTTTGGTACCCTTTTGAACCACCAAATTCGGTTTTGTATTCAAAAATCTCTGATTTTGTAGGCCACTGTCTCTGTTGGTCGACTCATTGGTCGACTGAGGCAGTAGACCAATCAATCGACCAATGAGGACAGCAACCTCATATTTGGTCTGTTTTGGATGAATTGATATCTTTCCTTCTAGGTATCTTTCCTAATATGATATATATATACTTGTTTAGGACTTTCTTTCCAAGTTTAGACAAGCTCTTACTTGATTCCCCAAGATCCTTTGCGAGTTATATAAGGTAAGGATGGTTATTTCCTTAATTACATAGATTGCATGAATCTAGTTTCTATATTTGAATTTCTTGGGTTTATTTCCTTAATTAGATTTTTACACTGATATACTGCTGATGCAACTACCTTGATTACAGTAGCATTACTTGTTTATGCTAAATTGATTCATGTATGATTTACTTACTAATTATATGCAAGTTAGATGTTCTTGTGATATGATGGATTTACGTTTGTGAATGATTAAGTATGGTTTGGAAAGGGGAGGTGTCCTTTTGACACTTTTGTCCTTGGACAACTACGGGAATATTATGGGATGTTTCCGGAGATGCCCTTTGGACACTTTCCTAAACTGTTGGATGACATATTTAGGGCTATCTAGTAGTGTTTGTGTCACGCCCCCCCCCCGGCCCCCCCCCGCCGGCCCACCGGGGGGGCCCCCCCCCCAAAGGGGGGGGGGGGGCGACCCACACCCCCCAAAAAAAAAAAAAAAAAAAAAAAAAAAAAAAAAAAAAAAAAGAAAAAAAAAAAAAAAAAAAAAAAAAAAAAAAAAAGGGGATCATAAATGAATCGAGAATAGTAGATATAATCAGAGTATCAAACAGATAAGTAAAGTGAGGCAAAAATCCCACTTTACAACCAGCGGAAAAGTAGCTCTAAAGAGAATAAACTAAATAAAATCTAATCCCAGTAGCTAGTACATTGGGTAACTAAATTGTTCTCCACTTTATAGACAACATCCTTGTAAGTGTAAATCTCATATATGGCACAAGGACGCTTCCACTCAATGGTCGGACTAAGCATCGTACGGAGCATAACCACTCGCGGGATCTTCAGAGTAATTGTGGTAACCGCAATCACCTTCCTGGAGATATGCCTCTTCGCCTTGCGCTTCTTCATAGGGACCGTCATAGTACTCGGTACCTGCGGGATAGTCTAACAACATTGTACAATAAAGGAATGAGTTTCAAAGAAACTCGGTAAAGCGATTAAAAATCCATAATAACATAAATGGCGGGATTCCAGAACAAACATAAATGCAATATGATATGAGACAAGCAATGAATGAATGAATCTAACTCTATGTATGCTGGTCTCTATTGGCAGACATGCTTTAAGTCATAGCACCGTACTTCTTTAGGAAGGTCCACTCACATCCTCAACCATTTAAGATATCTTGGATTCTCTCACGGATCATTTCACCGGTCTTGAGCAGCCGATTGGTAATGGGTCCTTCATCCCTCGGGACAAACCATGGCGGGGGTTAAGTCAACACACTCTCTCACAACCATTTGGTATAAATCTTGGCGCATGTCGGGGGTAAAACCTAGCCAAATGCAAGTCTTCTACTTAGTTACATCAAGTCGGATCCGGATACTTCCATTCCTCGTCCCTGACGATCCTTTCCGGTATCCTTCACACTAGAGTCCTCATAGTCCCCGACTACGGACTCATCAACCCTATTGATCATCCACATATGGTAAACGGGAAGCTCTCACGTCCTCTCACGGGTTGGTTACCGGTCTTAAGCGCCCGTGAGCCCAAGTCTAACCATATGCAACCCTACCAATAAATGGCCCCCACAATGTGATTCCTGTCCTCTCACCGGGTTGGTTACCGGTCTTGAGCGCCCATGAATCCCCATTGCTACCACGGGTCGTTCGGTCTCAATACCCCTCCGATTAGGGTCGACATAACGAGGACATCCTAGCCAAACACTACTAGACAATCCTAGATATGTCATCCAACGAGTTTAGGAAGGTGTCCGAGAGGGCATCTCCGGAAACATCCCATAATATTCCCGTAGTAGTCCAAGAACAGAAGTGTCAAAAGGACACCTCTCCTTTCCAAACCATACTTAAGCATACACATGCATCAATTCATATCATCACATATATGGTAACTTCATATATGGAAAGAAATCAATAATTACAATCACTTTTATAACATTGGTAAGTAAATCATACATGAATCAATTTAATATGAATAAGTAATGCTACTGTAATCAAAGTTATGCAACAGTAGTATATCATTGTAAGAATCTAATTTAGGAATCATATCTATGATATTCAAATATAGAAACTAGATTCATGCTATCTATGTAATTAAGGAAATAACCATCCTTACCTTTTATAACTCGCAAAGGAATCCTAAGAAGTCAAGTAAGATCTCGGCAAACTTGAGAAGAAGGTCCTAAACAAGTATATACAACATATTAGGAAAGATCCCTAACAGAAAAGATACCAAAACATCCAACATAGACCAATTCTGGAGTTCTTTGTACTCATTGGTCGAGTGGAGTGGATTGATCGGATTGGTCGGTCGATCGACCAATCGATCGACCAATGCGAGACGATAGCCTATAAAATCGAGTTTTAAGATATGAAATCCGAATTTGGTGGTTCAAAAGGGTACTAATCAAGGGGTAGACTACATCAGTAGTATTCTAACATATAGGGGACCTCAAAACACCAATCAAATCAAGATATCAAGATCCAAATTAGGAAACAAAAAGTTACCATAATTAAATCAACCATGGATCTTGATGAATTTGAAATAGAAAACAAAGACAAGAACAATAGGAGGATGGATCATTGCTTCAGGTAAAGGTATCATGAAAACATACTTAGATCTTCAAGGAACAAGGCTTAGAAGCATAAATCTAAATAAGGAAATAAAACCTACCATATATGTAACTACCATGCATCATGAAGAACACATAGTAAGGTAGAAGAGAACACTAGAGATCTATAGATTATGGATCATGGAAGGAAAACACAGTAATTAACTACTAACATGATCAACATAGAAGATCCAAAGAGATCAGAATTCAGATTAGAAGTTTAACAAAGATTAGATCATGGTTTGATCATGATTCCTTCAAAAGCTTGCAATGATCATGGTTAAGATCATTGTTCTAGCCTCAAATCCTTAGGATGATCATGAGAACATGTTCGAGAGATGTTTGCAACGAGAGAATGCAGCATCTCTTCTCTTGTCTCAACTCAAAAAGGAAAGAAAAACAAAGATGGAGGAGAAGAAGAGAGAGTAGACATACCTTTTGATGCAAAAAGAAGAGTTTCGACGAAGATCCGTCAAGAAAACACCAAGGATGCAAGAGAGATGACTTGCGAGAGGTCTTTGGTTCGTTCGAGAGAGTTTGGAGGCAGCAAATACGAAGTGGACTCGAGATTGGACTTAAATAGAGCAAGAACAACCTAATTGCCAAAGACGACACTCATTGGTCGAGTGGATTGGTCGATTGGCCCCGATCGACCAATCGGTCGACCAATCTTGACAAGACCAAAACGGGGAATTGAAGGTCCAGATCAAATCCAATCCTAAAGGGGTTTTGCACACAAGTCAAGTGACTTACCTAATAGGTAGAAATGCCTTCAAACCAAGATAGAGAGCACTCCAAGTCCATCAACTAATCAGATCTTCATCGGGATTCGGTTTCCAAAAATAGAACCTCATCATCAACTTTCATGGATTCAAAGCCGGACACCAAGTCCTCCTTTGGGATGGCCCAAAGCTGACTTCTTACTTTACTTCGGGTCATCGGACCTACAAATAACAAGGTTTCCGGGTCAAGGTTAGGGCTGGGTTTTACATTCTCCCCCCCTTAAAGAAATTTCGTCCCCGAAATTGAAAGCGTACTGTGCTTCCAAAGAGGTAAGGAAACTTCTCCTTCATATCTTCTTCCTTCTCCCAAGAAGCTTCTTCGAGGGTATGGTTCTTCCACCGAATCTTCACCAAAGGAATGGTGCGATTCAGCTTGTTGCTTGTCCTTCCTATCCAAGATTTCGGCCGGTTCTTCATCATAGGTCAAATCAGCACTAAGTCCTTCGGGTGCTTGCTGCAAAATGTGTTCCGGATTCTCTATGTATTTTCGGAGCATCGAAATATGAAACACATTGTGAACACCAGCAAGAGGCGGAGGTAATGCTAATCGATACGCAACGGGTCCAACCTTTTCCAAAATCTCGAAAGGTCCAATGTAACGAGGGCTAAGCTTTCCCTTAACATTGAATCTCATCACACCCTTCATTGGTGAGACCTTGAGAAAGACTTTCTCTCCAACTTGAAATTCCAAATCGGTCCTTCTCTTATCGGCATAAGATTTACTGTCTCATTAGGCGAGACTTAATCCTTTCTCTTATCATATCTACCATAGCACTTGTAGCTTCAATCATCTCGGGACCTAAGACTTTTCTTTCACCTGTCTCGATCCGGTACAAAGGTGTCCTACAAGTCTTGCCATACAAAGCCTTGAATGGAGCCATGCCTATTGTTGCTTGATAAGCTGTTGTTATAGGCAAACTCAACCAAAGCTAGGTGTTCATCCCAATTACCACCCATATCCACCACACAAGATCTGAGCATGTCTTCCAATGTCTGAATTGTCCGCTCGGATTGTCCATCGGCTTGTGGATGATGAGCTGTACTCAAGTTCAATTGGGTTCCCAAGGCCTTCTGCAAACTATTCCAAAACCTTGAGGTGAACCTAGGATCACGATCCGAAACAATACTCAATGGCACACCATGCGGACGAACCACATTATCCACATAAAGCCTTGCTAGCTTATCCAGTATGAGTGATCTTCATAGGAATGAAATGGGCTGATTTGGTCAACCTATCAACAATCACCCACACGGTGTCATTGCCTTTACTTGTCAGAGGCAAGCTAGTCACAAAGTCCATGGAGATATCCTCCCACTTCCAACTAGGAATAGGAAGAGGCTGAAGTAATCCAGGATGGAGGTTGTCGAACGGCTTTCACACGTTGGCAAGTCTCACACTTGGCAACAAAATCATCAACATCCGCCTTTAGACCAATCCACCAAAAATGTTCCTTCAAGTCTTTGTACATCTTGGTGCTTCCGGGTGTATAGTAAAGACCATTTGGTGTGCTTCCTTCAATATTTCTTTCTTAACTTCTTCGTTTTTGCGGCACGCACACGGTCTTCCTCTAAACAACAAAGCACCATCCATGGATATACCAAAGTCGGGGGTCCGACTCGGGATTCGAAGAAATCTTCTCAACTTTGATCAAAAACTCTTGATCGGAACTCTGTGAGCAACAATCTTATCTCTAAGACCAGATCTTGCCGTCATGGCGGAAAGAATAAAATCAGAATTCTCGGGGACGATTTCCAAATCAAAACTCTCAATAGAAGACCACAATGGTAAACTCAAAGCATTCAAATCCAAAGTCTTCTTACGGTTCTTCCTACTAAGAGCATCGGCAACAACATTTGCTTTCCCGGGGTGATCTTGAATATCACAATCATAATCGGAGACTAGTTCCAACCATCTCCTTTGTCTCATGTTCAACTCCTTTTGGGTAAAGAAGTATTTCAAACTCTTATGATCCGTGAAAATGGCAATCTTCTCACCGTAAAGGTAATGTCTCCAAATCTTCAAAGCAAAGACAACGGCGGCAAGTTCTAGATCGTGAGTGGGGTAATTCCGCTCATAATCCTTCAATTGCCGAGAAGCATAGGCTACGACCTTGCCATGTTGCATCAGTACACAACCCAAACCAATCTTTGGCGCATCGGTATAAAGTTGTCATACCACCGGAACTATCGGGTATAGTCAAAACCGGGGCACTTGTCAATCTATCCTTCAACTCTTGGAAATTCTTCTCACGGGCGTCGGACCAAACAAACTTTTCTTCTTTCCTGGTCAACTTAGTCATAGGAGCAGCCAACCGAGAAAAGTTCTCAATAAACCTTCGGTAGTAACCCGCCAATCCAAGAAAACTTCTTATTTCCGTTGCTTGACTTCGGTCTTTCCCAATCAGCCACAGACTTGGACCTTTTCGGGATCGACACGAATACCTTCGGCTGAAACTACATGACCAAGGAATACCACTCTCTTAAGCCGGAAATCACACTTGCTAAACTTAGCGAACAACTTCTTTTCTCGCAACCTTTGCAAAGTGAAACTTAGATGACTCGCATGCTCTTCATCGCTCTTCGAATAGATCAAGATGTCATCAATGAAAACAATCACGAACTTATCAAGCACATCATGAAATACTCGGTTCATGAGGTCCATGAACACCGCAGGAGCATTGGTCAATCCGAAGGGCATGACTCTAAACTCGTAGTGACCATACCGCGTTCGGAAAAGCTGTCTTGAAGATATCACTAGACTTCACTTTCAATTGGTGATATCCGGACCTTAAGTCAATCTTTGAGAACACAACTGCACCCTTCAAGCTGATCGAAGAGATCATCGATTACGGGCAGCGGATATCTATTCTTGATAGTCAACTTATTCAACTCACGGTAGTCGATGCACAAGCGCATACTACCGTCTTTCTTCTTGACGAACAAGACCGGAGCTCCCCAAGGTGACACACTAGGCTGCACGAAACCTCTATCAATGAGCTCATTCAACTGATTTTGCAACTCTTTCAACTCGGTAGGAGCCATCTGTACGGAGCTTTAGATACCGGAGCGGCACCGGGGACGAGATCAATAGAGAATTCGACATCTCTGTCCGGAGGCACTCACGATAGATCATCGGGGAAGACATCAACAAAGTCGTGAGACAACTCGACTTCATCGACTCTTTTCTCCACTATACCCTTGCCTTGAGATGAAGCATCATCCACTAGGGCATAGACTTGCATCGGTCTGAGACAGACACCTTCTTACAAACCCTTCTCTTTTCACCCTGAAATTCAAAGACCGGACTTCCACAAATATGGGCCTGAATCTTCTTTGAGGAACAAAGGAACACGGCCTTGTGGGCTGTCAACCAATCAATTCCCAAAATAACATCGAAGTCCTTCATGTCAAGAATCACAAAATTGGCTTCCAAGTTCTTCTCACCAATCAACACGGGACATTTAGATAACCCCTTATCTAGTTTCTATGAGGACCAGTGGGTGTACTAATCAATAAACAACTAGACAACTTCTCGGGGCTTAGGTTAGTCTTCTTGATGAATGCGAGATGACATGAGCGAATGAGATGCACCCGTATCAAATAAGACAAATGCGAAATAGAAGCGACTAACAATGTACACTGTAATCACATCATGGCTTGGATCTGCTCGGCCTTTGGAAATCTGAAAACTCTACCGGAGGGAGGAGCGGGAGCACTCTTCACCCAGGGGGGGGCTGCTTTGGGCGGGCCGCTCGGACGAGCACGAGCAAAATGACCAGCTTGCTTGCGGTAGAAGCAAACGGGATTCTTTGGATCCAACGGGGGTGGCTGCAACGAGAGGGCTTCGAACAAAAGGCCTTGCCTTGCACTTGCACTTGCACTTGCACTTGCTGGTGGTCGGTTTCCGCCATCTTGTCTAAAGCGGCGGTCTGCTGAAAACCCGTGTTCGACCTACACTCTTAGCTGAAAGGTAGGAGTGGGGTAGGGTGTAGGTCTCACAAAGCGACGGTCATTACGATCCACCAAACCAGAATTCCTTGATTGCCAAGGCTTTTGCACACGAGCACTTTCCTTCTCTGTTTCTTCCAACTTCTTCGAGTTCTGCACCACTTGAGCATAGCTCACTATAGGCTGGATTTGTGAGGTAAGCTTTAATGGCGGGCGCGAGTCCTTTGAAGAACTTCTTTGCTTTCGCGAGGTCATCCCTCGGAGAATGCGGAGCAAAGAAATGAAGCTCCTCGAACTTCTGTTGGTACTCCAACACGAGACGGAGTTCCTTGAGTCGAGAATCATAAACTCGGCTTCCTTCGCATCTTTTACCGCCTCGGGAAAGTAATTCATACAAAAAGCCTCTTTGAATAACTCCCAAGTTACAACTCCTGCATGCAAACCTTCCAAAACGGGACGAGTGGAGATCCACCATGCATCGGCTTCTTGTTGCAACTACATTCGGCAAACAAAATCTTACGAGCTTCCGAGCATTGCGGATGTCGGAAAGCCTTCTCCAACTCACGAAGCCACTTGTTAGGAAACAAGGGGTCCTTGGTAACTCCGGTGAAAGTGGGTACTTGCATCTTGAGAAAACTCTCCATCGGGCGAGTATGAGGAGTTCAGCTAAACCTCCCGCATTCGGGGACTGCGGCATGAGGATTCACATTAGCACCAGCCGGGTCTCATTATGCGAGTCATGAAACCCACCAACATCTGGTTGGTGAGCTGCTGCTGCTGCTTTGCATCATATTGCCCATAATATTGGCAATATCTACTGAAACTTCCAACATTCGGGGCACCGGGGGATCTCATGAGTACCCTGATCAACATTTGGTATCCCACCACCTCCATGAGGTACTTCACCACCTCCCTGAGGTATTTCACCACCTCCATGACCCTTTGGATTCACCACGCCCACTTCTCGGAGTAACCATTACCAAAACCGAGAACATCAAAATACCGAATTTCGAAGATTCAACATAAACCACAAGTCCAAATGATTTGAAAACTTAAATCATGCTCAAATATATCCATATAGTCATCAAACAATATTCCATAAGGCAAAAATCACATTTTCCAAAAATTCAACAGCAAATGAGGTCTCTGTGACCATTGGTCGAGTGATTGGTCGGTGACCCGGTCGACCAATGAGTCGACCAATGCGACGAGAATGCGAAAATTCGCATTATAAGCCTCATTTTCACATTCCAACCTCATTCTAACTTCTTCCAAAGGTGAGAGAGCTCTAGGGAAAATCTCCAAGAGTTCCCACAAGTGTTCTTGAGGTGATTTAGTGCTTCAACAACAACACCACAACACACCATCTTCACAAACAAGGTAAACCTCTTAATCTTCCTTCCATTTTCATCTTCTCATGCTTGCATTTCAATAAAACCATGCTTTACTTGTATCCAATGCTAGAAATCATGCTTAGGAATGCTTAGAAACATATTCCTTAGGTTTTAAACACAATGCCATGCATAGACAACAAGTTTTAACATATTGGTGCTCATCTCGCAAAGTTTTATACCGAAATCGATATCTTTAGAAAAATTTCGTTTCCTCTCAAACCGCTTGAAATTTTCGCACGAGATCAAATGCTACATGCTCAAGATGACATTGTAGATAGGTCCATACAATTTGATTTAACCAATTTCAACTTTTCAAAAATCCAATTTTGACCTAAATTGCAAAATCCCCAAATTTCCTTCTTGCTGAATTTTTCGCTTTAATCCAAGTTTTCGATCGATTTTCATCAAACAAACTTCATAGACATGAAATTCCAAGTATTGCGCACATGCTAGTATGTTCAAATCAAATTTCCCCCAAATTTGAAATTTTCCGAAAAATTACGAAAATACCCTTTTGGCTCAAATCTTAAAATAGCACTAATTGGAATTGTCTCTTGTCTCTTTCACGGATACACTATGCAAAGGGGAGGGCGAGGGACGAGGTAGAGGTCGTGGTCGCATCGTAGGTGCTCTTAGGGGGCGGAGGTCGGGTTCCTTCGGAGCCTAGACGGGAGGTTAGGGAGACCGGACATGTTTGACACACCTCGGGCCGAGTTCTGTCCGAGGCCTACTTCGATTCTTGCAATATTGAGATGGGACGTCTACTTCACTTACGCCAGCTCAGAGCCTTTAGGATTCGGCGGAGGTTCGACACATTGCGGTGGACTCATCTCTTCACCGAGGATCTACCGGTATACCGGAACTAGTGAGGTTGTTCTTCGGCAACCTTACTTACACGAGAGGAGGCTCGAGGCCAAGGACATCCACTTAGACTTGTCCTCGGGGAGCGGGGTCTTCCGGACTCGGATTCGCTTCTCTACCCGGACAACGGCTGAGATCTTGCGGGTTCCTTACTATCCACGGCGGTGTGTGTGGATACCTGCGGGAGCAGATCCGGACAGACCATACGATGCCGTACGAGCTTCGCGAGATATGCTCTACGCTATGGGATAGCCGTCGATGCTTCACACCGTGGACCAGCGGACGGATGACGGATTCTGCACGGATTATCGGTCGCATAGTCGGCCGAAACATTATGCGAAAGCCGGACATCACCATCGGGTCACGGTGATGGAGGCCTTAGTCATCTACCGCATCTACATGGGCTTCGAGATCGATCTCTCCTACATCATTCGGCGGGTCATCTTTGGACTTGGTTCTGCGGCCTAGCATGCGGAACCTTTGCTATGGGAGGCTACGACTTTGATCTTCGGGCATTTCGGGGTGAGTTTCGAGGATACACCGGTGGACACTTGGATCACGGGGATACTCTATTGGGACTCGGACCATTCGTCGGATGAGACTACGGCGGTCGGAGAGATCTCTGGTCCGGAGGGTGAGGATGATGATGAATCGGAGGATGAGGATCGGGGATCGAGAGGATGGAGGAGAGGATATCGGTCCGATAGTGATGATCGGGCCGGAGATGATGCGAGATATGCGCGAGGCTGAGCTCTGTGCATCACGAGTTTCCTTCATCACACTTCGAGGCGGGTGGCCCTTCACATGCGGTTCCGGAGACTTCGGATCTTGGAGCACGGATGAGATCGATGACTTCCATGCTAGAGAGAATGGAGGTCGGACGGGGAGCAGATGTACGAGAGGATGGAGTCACGACGGGATAGGATAGAGCATCGGGTGACTCGGCTAGCGAGAGGAGTTCGGAGCATACGAGAGATCGGAGAAGATCACCTAGATAGGTTGTACCTTAGGATTTCCATTTATGCATTTCAGATGTAATCATTGTAAAAACTTTTGAAATTAATGAAGTTCATTTTGTTCCTCTTTAATTATTGTATGTTATGCAACTTTCTTTTCCTTGCATTAGTGACATTTGTTCAAGTATAATTATGGTATGTTATTCGAAATGTTACGTTATGCCTCAAAGGTCAAGTTTCTAATTCGGTGTTCTATTATTCACTTCTAAGAGTAGAAGAGTCATTTCGGATCAATGACTCGGGGAATGTTCGATTGTTGTCTTTTGTGGTTAGGATCTCCTCGAACCAAAGGCTACGATACCAATCATCACGCCCTCCCGGCCGGTACCCTATCGGCATGCAGAGAGTGTGATCCACGGCCCGAAGATCGGGTATCGAGTGATCAACCTCCCACATAAACAATAACATAATCATGAACAATCATAATAAAAGTGCGGAAGATAAATCATAGATCCAATAAAGAAAGAATGAATCATAAATGAATCGAGAATAATAGATATAATCGGAGTATCAAACGAGATAAGTAAAGTGAGGCAAAAATCCCACTTTACAACCAGCGGAAAAAGTAGCTCTAAAGAGAATAAACTAAATAAAATCTAATCCCAGTAGCTAGTACATTGGGTAACTAAATTGTTCTCCACTTTATAGACAACATCCTTGTAAGTGTAAATCTCATAAATGGCACAAGGACGCTTCCACTCAATGGTCGGACTAAGCATCGTACGGAGCATAACCACTCGCGGGATCTTCGGAGTAATTGTGGTAACCGCAATCACCTTCCTGGAGATATGCCTCTTCGCCTTGCGCTTCTTCATAGGGACCGTCATAGTACTCGGTACTGCGGGATAGTCTAACAACATTGTACAATAAAGGAATGAGTTTCAAAGAAACTCGGTAAGGCGATTAAAAATCCATAATAACATAAATGGCGGGATTCCGGAACAAACATAAATGCAATATGATATGAGACAAGCAATGAATGAATGAATCTAACTCTATGTATGCTGGTCTCTATTGGCGGACATGCTTTAAGTCATAGCACCGTACTTCTTTAGGAAGGTCCACTCACATCCTCAACCATTTAAGATATCTTGGATTCTCTCACGGATCATTTCACCGGTCTTGAGCAGCCGATTGGTAATGGGTCCTTCATCCCTCGGGACAAACCATGGCGGGGGGTTAAGTCAACACACTCTCTCACAACCATTTGGTATAAATCTTGGCGCATGTCGGGGGTAAAACCTAGCCAAATGCAAGTCTTCTACTTAGTTACATCAAGTCGGATCCAGATACTTCCATTCCTCGTCCACGGCGATCCTTTCCGGTATCCTTCACACTAGAGTCCTCATAGTCCACGACTACGGACTCATCAACCCTATTGATCATCCACATATGGTAAGCGGGAAGCTCTCACGTCCTCTCACGGGTTGGTTACCGGTCTTAAGCGCCCGTGAGCCCAAGTCTAACCATATGCAACCCTACCAATAAATGGCCCCCACAATGTGATTCTGTCCTCTCACGGGTTGGTTACCGGTCTTGAGCGCCCATGAATCCCCATTGCTACCACGGGTCGTTCGGTCTCAATACCCCTCCGATTAGGGTCGACATAACAGGACATCCTAGCCAAACACTACTAGACAATCCTAGATATGTCATCCAACGGTTTAGGAAGGTGTCCAGAGGGCATCTCCGGGAAACATCCCATAATATTCCCGTAGTAGTCCAAGAACAGAAGTGTCAAAAGGACACCTCTCCTTTCCAAACCATACTTAAGCATACACATGCATCAATTCATATCATCACATATATGGTAACTTCATATATGGAAAGAAATCAATAATTACAATCACTTTTATAACATTGGTAAGTAAATCATACATGAATCAATTTAATATGAATAAGTAATGCTACTGTAATCAAAGTTATGCAACAGTAGTATATCATTGTAAGAATCTAATTTAGGAATCATATCTATGATATTCAAATATAGAAACTAGATTCATGCTATCTATGTAATTAAGGAAATAACCATCCTTACCTTTTATAACTCGCAAAGGAATCCTAAGAAGTCAAGTAAGATCTCGGCAAACTTGAGAAGAAGGTCCTAAACAAGTATATACAACATATTAGGAAAGATCCCTAACAGAAAAGATACCAAAACATCCAACATAGACCAATTCTGGAGTTGCTTTGTACTCATTGGTCGAGTGGATTGGTCGGCTGGTCCGATCGACCAATCGATCGACCAATGCGAGACGATAGCCTATAAAATCAGAGTTTTAAGATATGAAATCCGAATTTGGTGGTTCAAAAGGGTACTAATCAAGGGGTAGACTACATCAGTAGTATTCTAACATATAGGGGACCTCAAAACACCAATCAAATCAAGATATCAAGATCCAAATTAGGAAACAAAAAGTTACCATAATTAAATCAACCATGGATCTTGATGAATTTGAAATAGAAAACAAAGACAAGAACAATAGGAGGATGGATCATTGCTTCAGGTAAAGGTATCATGAAAACATACTTAGATCTTCAAGGAACAAGGCTTAGAAGCATAAATCTAAATAAGGAAATAAAACCTACCATATATGTAACTACCATGCATCATGAAGAACACATAGTAAGGTAGAAGAGAACACTAGAGATCTATAGATTATGGATCATGGAAGGAAAACACAGTAATTAACTACTAACATGATCAACATAGAAGATCCAAAGAGATCAGAATTCAGATTAGAAGTTTAACAAAGATTAGATCATGGTTTGATCATGATTCCTTCAAAAGCTTGCAATGATCATGGTTAAGATCATTGTTCTAGCCTCAAATCCTTAGGATGATCATGAGAACATGTTCGAGAGATGTTTGCAACAGAGAATGCAGCATCTCTTCTCTGTCTCAACTCAAAAAGGAAAGAAAAACAAAGATGGAGGAGAAGAAGAGAGAGTAGACATACCTTTTGATGCAAAAAGAAGAGTTTCGACGAAGATCCGTCAAGAAAACACCAAGGATGCAAGAGAGATGACTTGTAGAGGTCTTTGGTTCGTTCGAGGAGAGTTTGGAGGCAGCAAATACGAAGTGGACTCGAGATTGGACTTAAATAGAGCAAGAACAACCTAATTGCCAAAGACGACACTCATTGGTCGAGTGGATTGGTCGACTGGCCCGATCGACCAATCGATCGACCAATCTTGGCAACAAGACCAAAACGAGGGAATTGAAGGTCCAGATCAAATCCAATCCTAAAGGGGTTTTGCACACAAGTCAGGTGACTTACCTCATAGGTAGAAATGCCTTCAAACCAAGATAGAGAGCACTCCAAGTCCATCAACTAATCAGATCTTCATCAGGATTCAGTTTCCAAAAATAGAACCTCATCATCAACTTTCATGGATTCAAAGCCAGACACCAAGTCCTCCACTGGGATGGCCCAAAGCTGACTTCTTACTTTACTTCGGGTCATCGGACCTACAAATAACAAGGTTTCCGGGTCAAGGTTAGGGCTGGGTTTTACAGTTTGGCTAGGATGTCCCGTTATGTCAGACCCTAATCAGAGGGGTATTGAGACTGAACGACCCATGGTAGCAATGGGGACTCATGGGTGCTCCAGACCGGTAACCAATCCTTGAGAGGACATGGATCACATTGTGGATACTCGAAAGTGGCCATTTATTGGTAGGGTTGCATATGGATAGACTTGGGCTCATGGGCGCTCAAGACTAGTAACCAACCCATGAGGGGATGTGAGAGCTTCCCGTTTACAATATGTGGATAACTAATAGGGTTGATGAGTCCGTACTCAGGGACTATGAGGACTCTAGTGTGAAGGATACTGGAAAGGATCGCCAAGGGCAAGGAATGGATGTATCTGGAACTAACTTGATGTAACTAAGTAGGAGACTTGCATTTGGCTAGGCTTTGACCCTGACATGCCAGTACTTAGACCAATGTTGATGTGAGAGAGCGGTGACTTAACCGCCAGCCATGGAATGTCTCGAGGGATGTAGGACCCATTACCAACTGATGATGAGTGATTGAGACCTTCCTAAAGAAGTATGGTGCTATGACATAAAGCATGTCCACCAATAGAGACCAGCATACATATAGTTAGAATCATAATGCATCATGTCACATCCACCTAGCCGGTACCCTACCTGGCATACCCGAGTGTGTGATCCACAGCCCCAAAGACCAAGTATCGAGTAATCAACCTCCCACATAGACAATAACATAATCATGAACAATAATAATCAATGTACAAAAGATAAACCAAAGATCCAAATAAGCAAGGAATAAACCATATATAATCAGAGTACGAAAGACAATCAGAATGTCAAATCAATAAAGTAAAGTGAGGCGGAATCCCACTCTACAACCAGCGGAAATGTAATACTAAAAGAAAAGGAAAGGAATGAAAACTAATCCCAATAGTAGGTACAATAGGTAACTAAATTGTTTTCAATCTTATAGACAAGATCTCTATAAGTATAAATCTCAAAAATGGCGCAAGGGCGCTTCCACTCTATGGTCGGACTAAGCATCGTACGCAGAATAAACACCCGCGGAGTCTTCGGTGTAATTGTCGTAACCGCAATCACCTTCCTGGAGATATGCCTCTTCTCCTTGCGCTTCTTCATACGAGCAGTCATGATACTCAAAACCTGTAGAGTAGTCAAACAAAACATTGTACAAAAGGAATGAGTTTCAAAGAAACTCAGTAAGGCAGTTAATCCATAACAACATAAATGGCAGGATTTCAAAACAAACATAAATGCAATATGGTATGAGACAAACAATAAATGTATGATTCTAACTCTATGTATGCTGGTATCTATTGGCAGACATGCTTTAAGTCATAGCACCGTACTTCTTTAAGAAGGTCTCAATCACTCATCATCAGTTGGTAATGGGTCCTGCATCCCTCGGGACATTCCATGGCTGGGGGTTAAGTCACCGCTCTCTCACATCATCATTGGTCTAAGTACTGGCACATGTCAGGGTCAAAGCCTAGCCAAATGCAAGTCTCCTACTTAGTTACATCAAGTCAGATCCAGATACGTCCATTCCTCGCCCTTGGCGATCCTTTCCGATATCCTTCACACTAGAGTCCTCATAGTCCCTGACTACGGACTCATCAACCCTACAGGTAATCCACATATGGTAAATGGGAAGCTCTCACGTCCCCTCACGGGTTGGTTACCGGTCTTGAGCGCCCATGAGCGCAAGCCTATCCATATGCAACTCTACTGATATATGGCCTCTTTCCAGTAACCACACCTTTTTGGACCTTCAGGTACGTTGTAATTTCAAGGACGAAATTTCTTTTAAGGAGGGAGGAATGTAACACCCCCCATATTTCTAACCTGAGATCCATATTCCAGGTCCGAGAACCCGAAGGTCTAGTCGGGTGAACTTGTGGAGTATCCAGATTGAAGCCCATGATCCATACCCAGGACCCATGGATCTGGATCCTTTATCTAAAGAGCCTGCCTTGGCTGGAACTTGGAATTCTGGAAGTCAAGTGTTGTTCAGAGATGTCCGGAATGAAGGTAAGATCTCCCCCATCTCTTATTTAGGGCTAGGTTGGCCTTGGGTATCAACCCCCTAGTAAAAGAACCCTCGTATGGCAAATTACATGGGGGCGGTTACTAGTGGCGGTCGCTCAACCTAAGCGACCGGCCCAAGCGACCGCTCGGTCTGTTTTCGGGGATTTTGCCCTATTTTGCCCCCTGACTTCTATAAAAGGCAACCTCCGTCTAATTAATGAATACTTTATTCGTGGTTGCTTATTTGGGAGGTTAGACGGCTGCGGGGAAGATCCAAAAGAGTCTCTGGAGTACTGACAGTGACTTGGAAGATCAGTTCTTTCCTTCTCTGACTCTCTGGCGTGAGGTATTGAATTAACCCTTTGTTCTTTACTCTCTTTGTCCGTTAAATTAGTATTACCCTTTTTCCCTCATCTTTTTGATTACCCCCTTGGATATTTTAACTCTCTTTTTAATCTACTTGAGATGGAATAACCGTAATCGAAACCCTGTTTCCGTGAGATGGTTAATCCAATCAAGGGAAGGGTTATGGGTAATCTATTGATGGTAATGGTTAGTTTTCTCTCACCCTTTTGGCTTAGGGAGTGTTTAATTCGAGACTTAGGTCAAGATTACTCGAAATCCGGATTGAAATTGAGTAATCAGAAGCCTGATTTCGGATTGAAACTCACTGTTTTTGGGGCGGTCACTAGTGGCGGTCGCTCAACCTAAGCGACCGGCTGGTAAACAGTGACCAATTGGATTTTGGTTATGATTCAAATTGATTCATGTGACTTATATATTCTAATAACCCTGTGTTTAGGTGTTTACTGTTTGAAAGAAAAGTCTACTAATAGTTACTGGATTCCATTTTATGGACATTCCAATTATATGCAAGTAAGGACAGTCTATCTTATCTATCTACATATATTTGAACATGTTAATCTGATAGTTGTTAGTCTTAATTTCTATTGTTATATGCTGCTATAGTTGTATTTAATTCTAATATACTACTGCTATTTGCCTTGATTTCATAATTACCTGGTAAATTGTGAATGTTATATGATTATGGTAATTGGTATATGGTTATGATAGTTGGGGTGTTCCTTTTGGGATATCTTGTCTGGTGATATCAGAAGGCTGTGGAATGGGACACATGCCTGTTGATACCTTCAGCACTATCATGATTAATTGATGACATTATTAGGATGAGTCTAGATTGCATGGCTAGGTACCCCACATGCTACTACCCTTTCGGTAGGGGGATTGAAACCGAGTGACCCGTGATGACAGTGATGTGACTTGGTGGTCCACTGTTAGTCATATAAATGGTAGGGATGCATATGTTAGGGTTGGGCTCATGGATGTCCAAGGACCGGACCGGGTGTCGTGAGGAATCATGAGAGCATCCGCCCCAATAATATGTGGATGACCATAGGGTTAAGGAGTGGAGTCCAACAGAGGTAGCCAATCCGTGAGGATTCTTGCTCCTAGGTTGCGAAGGATACTAAACCGAGTTGGTTGGTGTGAAACCCAGCCCTAACCTTGACCCGGAAACTTTGTTATTTGTAGGTCCAGTGACCCAAAGTAAAGCAAGAAGTCAGCTTTGGGCCATCCAAGTGGAGGACTTGGTGTCTGGCTTTGAATCCATGAGTGTTGATGACGAGGTTCTATTTATAGAAACTGAATCTTGATGAAGATCGGATTAGTTGATGGACATGGAGTGCTCTCTATCATGGTTTGAAGGCATTTCTACCTATTAGGTAAGTCACTTGGTGTGTGTGCAAAACCCCTTTAGGTTTGGATTTTATCTGGGCCTTCAATTCCCTGTTTGAAGTTCTTTTGAACCGATTGGTCGATTGGACCAGTCGACCAATCCACTCGACCAATGGGTTCTGTCTTTGGTAATTAGGTCTTGCTTGCTCTATTTAAGTCCAATCTCGAGTCTACTTCATATTTTCTGCCTCCAAACTCTTTGGAACAAACCAAAGACCTCTGCAAGTAATCTCCCTTGCGTCCTTGGTGTTTATCTTGACGGATCTTCGTCAAAACTCTTCCTTTTGCATCAAAGGTATGTCTACACTCTCTTCTTCTTCTTCATCCTTGTTTTCTTTCCATTTTGAGTTGAGACAGTAGAGGAGATGCTGCATTCTCTGTTGCAAACATCTCTGAACTTATCTCTCATGATCTTCCTAAGGATTAAAGGCTAAAGCAATGTCCGTAATCATGATCATTGCAAGCTTTTGAAGGAATCATGATCTAAATCATGATCTCGTCTTCGTTTATCTTTGATTTAAATTCTGATGTTCTTAGATCTATTATATTGATCATATTAGTAGTCAATCGCTGTGTTTTCTTTACATAATCCATGATCTATCAATCTCTAGTTGTTTCTCCTCTATCATACCATGCTTTCTTCAAAAATGATGACTGATACATCTATGGTAAGTTTTGTTTCCTTATTTAGATTCATGTTCTTAGATCTATTTTCTTGAAGATCTAAGTATGCCTTCCATGATATCTTTATCAAAATCATTGATTCATTCTCCTATTGTTCTAGTCTATGATTTGTATCTTGAATTCTTCAAGAACCATGATTAATCTAAGTATGGTAACTTGTTGTTTCCTAATTTGTAACTTGAAAACTTGATTCGATTAGTGTTTTGAGGTCCTCTATATGTTAGGATACTACCAATGTAGTTTACCCCTTGTTTAGTACCCTTTTGAACCACCAAATTCGGTTCTTTAGTCTTAAAACTCTGATTTTGTAGGCCACTGTCTCCATTGGTCGACTGATTGGTCGACTGGGACAGTAGACCAATCCGACCAATGAGTACAGCAACTCCAAATTTGGTCTGTTTTGGATGTTTTGATATCTTTTCTTTTAGGGATCTTTCCTAATATGTTGTATACACTTGTTTAGGACCTTCTTCTCAAGTTTGTCAAGATCTTACTTGATTTCTTAGGATTCCTTTGCAAGTTATAAAAGGTAAGGATGGTTACTTCCTTAACAACATAAATTGCATATCTTAGTTTCTATATTTGAATCTTGTTAATTTATTTCTTTAATTAGATTCTTATAATGTTATACTACGTGGTCTTGTCTTGATATCGGTAACATTACTTGTTTATATTAAATTGACTCATGTATGATTTACTTACCAGTTATACACAAGTTGAATGTAATTATTGATTTCTTTCCATATATGTGATGTTATGGATTGATGCTTGTGTATGCTTAAGTATGGTTTGGAAAGGAGAGGTGTTCCTTTTGACACTTCTGTCCTAGGACTACTATGGGAATATTATGGGATGTTTCCGGAGATGCCCTTTGGACACCTTCCTAAAACTGTTGGATGACATATTTAGGATTTGTCTAGTAGTGTTTGGCTAGGATGTCCCGTTATGTCAGACCCTAATCGGAGGGGTATTGAGACCGAATGACCCGTGGTAGCAATGGGGATTTATGGGCGCTCAAGACCGGTAACCAACCCGTGAGAGGACAGGAATCACATTGTGGGGACCAATTATTGGTAGGGTTGCATATGGTTAGACTTGGGCTCACGGGCGCTTAAGACCGGTAACCAACCCGTGAGAGGACGTGAGAGCTTCCCGTTTACCATATTTGGATAACCAATAGGGTTGATGTGTTCGTAGGCAGGGACTATGAGGACTCTAGTGTGAAGGATACCGGAAAGGATCGCCAGGGGCGAGGAATGGACGTATCTGGATCTGACTTGATGTAGCTGAGTAGAAGACATGCATTTGGCTAGGCTTTAACCCTGACATGCGTCGATACTTAGTGTAAAACCCAGCCCTAACCTTGACCCAGAAACCTTGTTATTTGTAGGTCCAGTGACCCGATGTCACGTCCTCCCAGCCAGTACCCTATCTGGCATACCCGAGAGTGTGATCCACAGCCCGAAGATCAGGTATCGAGTGATCAACCTCCCACATAAACAATAACATAATCATGAACAATCATAATAAAAGTGCGGAAGATAAACTATAGATCCAATAAGGAAAGAATGAATCATAAATAATCAGAATAATAGATATAATCAGAGTGTCAGACAGATAAGTAAAGTGAGGCAAAAATCCCACTCTACAACCAGCGGAAAAGCTCGAATAAACTAGACAAAATCTAATCCCAGTAGCAAGTACAATGGGTAACTAAATTGTTCTCCACTTTATAGACAACATCCTTATAAGTGTACATCTCATAAATGGCACAAGGACGCTTCCACTCAATGGTCGGACTAAGCATCGTACGAAGCATAACCACTCGCGGGATCTTCAGTGTAATTGTGGTAACCGCAATCACCTTCCTGGAGATATGCCTCTTCGCCTTGCGCTTCTTCATAGGGACCGTCATAGTACTCAGTACCTGCAGGATAGTCTAACAAACATTGTACAATAAAGGAATGAGTTTCAAAGAAACTCGGTAAAGCGATTAAATCCATAATAACATAAATGGCAGAATTTCGGAACAAACATAAATGCAATATGATATGAGACAAGCAATGAATGAATGAATCTAACTCTATGTATGCTGGTCTCTATTGGTAGACACGCTTTAAGTCATAGCACCGTACTTCTTTAGGAAGGTCCGCTCACATCCTCAACCATTTAAGATATCTTGGATTTTCTCACGGATCATTTCACCGGTCTTGAGCAACCGATTGGTAATGGGTCCTTCATCCCTCAGGACTAACCATGGCAGGGGGTTAAGTCAACACACTCTCTCACAACCATTTGGCATAAGTACCGGCGCATGTCAGGGTAAAACCTAGCCAAATGCAAGTCTTCTACTTAGTTACATCAAGTCAAATCCAGATACGTCCATTCCTCGTCCCTGACGATCCTTTCTGGTATCCTTCACACTAGAGTCCTCATAGTCCACGACTACGGACTCATCAACCCTATTGATCATCCACATATGGTAAACGGGAAGCTCTCACGTCCTCTCACGGGTTGGTTACCGGTCTTAAGCGCCCGTGAGCCCAAGTCTAACCATATGCAACCCTACCAATAAATGGCCCCCACAATGTGATTCCTGTCCTCTCACGGGTTGGTTACCGGTCTTGAGCGCCCATGAATCCCCATTGCTACCACGGGTCGTTCGGTCTCAATACCCCTCCGATTAGGGTCTGACATAACAGGACATCCTAGCCAAACACTACTAGACAATCCTAGATATGTCATCCAACAGTTTAGGAAGGTGTCCTGAGGGCATCTCCAGAAACATCCCATAATATTCCCGTAGTAGTCCAAGGACAGAAGTGTCAAAAGGACACCTCTCCTTTCCAAACCATACTTAAGCATACACATGCATCAATTCATATCATCACATATATGGTAACTTCATATATGGAAAGAAATCAATATTTACAATCACTTTGTATATAATTGGTAAGTAAATCATACATGAATCAATTGAATATGTTTAAGCAATGCTACTATAATCAAGGTTATGCAACAGTAGTATATCATTATAAGAATCTAATTTAGGAAACATATCAATGATATTCAAATATAGAAACTAGATTCATGCTATCTATGTAATTAAGGAAATAACCATCCTTACCTTTTATAACTCGCAAAGGAATCCTAAGAAATCAAGTAAGATCTTGGCAAACTTGAGAAGAAGGTCCTAAACAAGTGTATACAACATATTAGGAAAGATCCCTAACAGAAAAGATACCAAAACATCCAACACAGACCAATTCTGGAGTTGCTTTGTACTCATTGGTCGAGTGGATTGGTCGACTGGTCCGATCGACCAATCGATTGACCAATGCAGACGATAAGCCTAAAAAAAACAGAGTTTTAAGATATGAAATCCGAATTTGGTGGTTCAAAAGGGTACTAATCAAGGGGTAAACTACATCAGTAGTATTCTAACATATAGGGGACCTCAAAACATTAATCCAATCAAGACATCAAGATCCAAATTAGGAAACAAAAAGTTACCATAATTAGATCAACCATGGATCTTGATGAATTCGAAATAGAAATCAAAGACAAGAACAATAGGAGGATGGATCATTGCTTCAGGTAAAGGTATCATGAAAACATACTTAGATCTTCAAGGAAATAGGCTTAAAAACATAAATCTAAATAAGGAAACAAAACCTACCATATATGTAACTACCATGATTCATGAAGAACACATAGTATGGTAGAAGAGAACAACTAGAGATTGATAGATCATGGATCATGGAAAGAAAACACAGTAATTAACAACTAGCATGATCAATATAGAAGATCCAAAGAGATCAGAATTCAAATCAGAAGTTTAACAAGATTAGATCATGGTTTGATAATGATTCCTTCAAAAGCTTGCAATGATCATGGTTAAGATCATTGTTCTAGCCTCTAATCCTTAGGATGATCATGAGAACAAGTCCAGAGATGTTTGCAACAGAGAATGCAGCATCTCCTCTACTGTCTCAACTCAAAAAGGAAAGAAAATAAGAGATAGAGGAGAAGAAGAGAGTGTAGACATACCTTTTGATGCAAAAGGAAGAGTTTCGACGAAGATCCGTCAAGAAAATCACCAAGGATGCAAGGGAGATGACTTGCAGAGGTCTTTGGTTCGTTCCAAAGAGTTTGGAGGCAGCAAATACGAAGTGGACTCGAGATTGGACTTAAATAGAGCAAGAAAAACCTAATTGCCAAAGACAACACTCATTGGTCGAGTGGATTGGTCGACTGGCCCAGTCGACCAATCGGTCGACCAATCTTGATGCAACAAATCCAAAACAGGGAATTGAAGGCCCAGATCAAATCCAATCCTAAAGGGGTTTTGCACACATGTCAAGTGACTTACCTAATAGGTAGAAATGCCTTCAAACCAAGATAGAGAGCACTCCAAGTCCATCAACTAATCCGATCTTCATCAAGATTCAGTTTCCATAAATAGAACTTCATCATCAACTTTCATGGATTCAAAGCCAGACACCAAGTCTTCCACTGGGATGGCCCAAAGCTGACTTCTTACTTTACTTCGGGTCATCGGACCTACAAATAACAAGGTTTCCGGGTCAAGGTTAGGGCTGGGTTTTACACCCGAAGTAAAGTAAGAAGTCAGCTTTGGGCCATCCCAGTGGAGGACTTGTTGTCTGGCTTTGAATCCATGAGAGTTGATGATGAAGTTCTATTTATGGAAACTGAATCTTGATGAAGATCGGATTAGTTGATGGACTTGGAGTGCTCTCTATCTTGGTTTGAAGGCATTTCTACCTATTAGGTAAGTCACTTGATATGTGTGCAAAACCCCTTTAGGATTGGATTTGATCTGGGCCTTCAATTCCCTGTTTTGGAATTGCTGTCTGCATTGGTCGACTGGACCAGTCGACCAATCCACTCGACCAATGGGTGCTGTCTTTGGCAATTAGGTCTTGCTTGCTCTATTTAAGTCCAATCTCGAGTCTACTTCGTATTTGCTGCCTCCAAACTCTTTGGAACGAACCAAAGACCTCTGCAAGTCATCTCCCTTGCATCCTTGGTGATTTCTTGACGGATCTTCGTTAAAACTCTTCCTTTTGCATCAAAGGTATGTCTACACTCTCTTCTTCTCCTCCATCTCTGTTTTTCTTTCCTTTTTGAGTTGAAACAGTAAAGGAGATGTAAAACCCAGCCCTAACCTTGACCCGGAAACCTTGTTATTTGTAGGTCCGATGACCCGAAGTAAAGTAAGAAGTCAGCTTTGGGCCATCCCAGTAGAAGACTTGGTGTCTGGCTTTGAATCCATGAAAGTTGATGATGAGGTTCTATTTATGGAAACCGAATCCTGATGAAGATCTAATTAGTTGATGGACTTGGAGTGCTCTCTATCTTGGTTTGAAGGCATTTCTACCTATTAGGTAAGTCACTTGACTTGTGTGCAAAACCCCTTTTGAATTGGATTTGATCTGGACCTTCAATTCCTGTTTTGGTCTTCTTTGTCGGCATTGGTCGATCGATTGGTCGTTGGGCCAATCGACCAATCCACTCGACCAATGAGTGCTGTCTTTGGCAATTAGGTTGTTCTTGCTCTATTTAAGTCCAATCTCGAGTCCACTTCGTATTTGCTGCCTCCAAACTCTCTGGAACGAACCAAAGACCTCTGCAAGTCATCTCTCTTGCATCCTTGGTGTTTTCTTGACGGATCTTCGTCGAAACTCTTCTTTTTGCATCAAAAGGTATGTCTACTCTCTCTTCTTCTCCTCCATCTTTGTTTTTCTTTCCTTTTTGAGTTGAGACAGTAGAAGAGATGCTGCATTCTCTGTTGCAAACATCTCTGAACATGTTCTCATGATCATCCTAAGGATTTGAGGCTAGAACAATGATCTTAACCATGATCATTGCAAGCTTTTGAAGGAATCATGATCAAACCATGATCTAATCTCTGTTAAACTTCTAATCTGAATTCTGATCTCTTTGGATCTTCTATGTTGATCATGTTAGTAGTTAATTACTGTGTTTTCTTTCCATGATCCATAATCTATAGATTTCTAGTTGTTCTCTTCTACCATACTATGTGTTCTTCATGATGCATGGTAGTTACATATATGGTAGGTTTTATTTCCTTCTTTAGATTTATACTTCTAAGCCTTATTCCATGAAGATCTATGTATGTTTTCATGATACCATTACCGAAAGCAATGATCCATCCTCCTATTGTTCTTTTCTTTGTTTTCTATTTCAAATTCATCAAGATCCATGGTTGATTTAACTATGGTAACTTTTTGTTTCCTAATTTGGATCTTGATACCTTGATTGGATTAGTGTTTTGAGGTCCCCTATTTGTTAGAATACTACTGATGTAGTCTACCCCTTGATTAGTACCCTTTTGAACCACCAAATTCGGATTTCATATCTTAAAACTCTGATTTTATAGGCTCTTCATTCGCATTGGTCGACTGATTGGTCGTTGGACCACTCGACCAATCCACTCGACCAATGAGTACAGCAACTCAGATTTGGTCTGTTTCGGATGTTTTGATATCTTTTCTGTTAGGGATCTTTCCTAATATGTTGTATATACTTGTTTAGGACCTTCTTCTCAAGTTTGCCAAGATCTTACTTGATTTCTTAGGATTCCTTTGCGAGTTATAAAAGGTAAGGATGGTTATTTCCTTAATTACATAGATAGCATGAATCTAGTTTCTATATTTGAATATCATTGATATGACTCCTAAATTAGATTCTTACAATGATATACTACTGTTGCATAACTTTGATTAAGGTAGCATTATTTATTCATGTTGAATTGATTCATGTATGATTTACTTACCAATTATATACAAGTGATTGTACTTATTGATTTCTTTCCATATATGAAGTTACCATATATGTGATGATATGAATTGATGCATGTGTATGCTTAAGTATGGTTTGGAAAGGAGAGGTGTCCTTTCGACACTTCTGTCCTTGGACTACTACGGGAATATTATGGGATGTTTCCGGAGATGCCCTCTGGACACCTTCCTAAACTGTTGGATGACATATCTAGGATTTGTCTAGTAGTGTTTGGCTAGGATGTCCTGTTATGTCGGACCCTAATCGGAGGGGTATTGAGACCGAACGACCCGTGGTAGCAATGGGGATTCATGGGCGCTCAAGACCGGTAACCAACCCGTGAGAGGACAGGAATCACATTGTGGGGGCCATTTATTGGTAGGGTTGCATATGATTAGACTTGGGCTCACGGGCGCTTAAGACCGGTAACCAACCCGTGAGAGGACGTGAGAGCTTCCCGTTTACCATATGTGGATGATCAATAGGGTTGATGAGTCCGTAGTCCGAGTTGGTCGGTGCCATAGGATACGGCGACTCTAGTGTGAAGGATACCGGAAAGGATCGTCGGGGACGAGGAATGGAAGTATCTCGGATCTGACTTGATGTAACTAAGTAGAAGACTTGCATTTGGCTAGGTTTTACCCCGACATGCGCCAAGACTTATACCAAATGGTTGTGAGAGAGTGTGTTGACTTAAACCCCTGCCATGGTTTGTCCTGAGGGATGAAGGACCCGTTACCAATCGGCTGCTCAAGACCGGTGAAATGATCCGTGAGAGAATCCAAGATATCTTAAATGGTTGAGGATGTGAGTGGACTTTCCTAAAGAAGTACGGTGTTATGACTTAAAGCATGTCCGCTAATAGAGACCAGCATACATAGAGTTAGATTCATTCATTCATTGCTTGTCTCATATCATATTGCATTTATGTTTGTTCTGGAATTCCGCCATTTATGTTATTATGGATTTTTAATCGCCTTTACCGAGTTTCTTTGAAACTCATTCCTTTATTGTACAATGTTGTTAGACTATCCTGCAGTACTGAGTACTATGACGGTCCCTATGAAGAAGCGCAAGGCGAAGAGGCATATCTCCAGGAAGGTGATTGCGGTTACCACAATTACTCTGAAGATTCCGCGAGTGGTTATGCTCCGTACAATGCTTAGTCCGACCATTGAGTGGAAGCGTCCTTGTGCTATTTATGAGAGTTACACTTACAAGGATGTTGTCTATAAAGTGGAGAACAATTTAGTTACCCAATGTACTTGCTACTGGGATTAGATTTTGTCTAGTTTATTCTTTAGAGCTACTTTTCCGCTGGTTGTAAAGTGGGATTTTTGCCTCGCTTTACTTATCTGTTTGATACTCTGATTATATTTAGTATTCTGATTCATTTATGATTCATTCTTTCTTTATTGGATCTATGATTTATCTTCCGCACTCATGTTATGATTGTTCATGATTATGTTATTGTTTATGTGGGAGGTTGATCACTCGATACCTGATCTTCGGGCTGTGGATCACACTCTCGGGTATGCCAGATAGGGTACCGGTTGGGAGGGCGTGACAGGAGATGCTGCATTCTCTGTTGCAAACATCTCTGGACTTGTCTCTCATGATCTTCCTAAGGATTAATGGCTAAAACAATGATCTTAACCATGATCATTGCAAGCTTTTGAAGGAATCATGATCAAACCATGATCTAGTCTTTGTTTAACTTTTGATTTGAATTCTGATCTCCTTGGATCTTCTATATTGATCATGTTAGTAGTCAATTGCTGTAATTTCTTTTCATGATCCATGATCTATCAATCTCTAGTTGTTTCTCTTCCACCATACCATGTTTTCTTCTTGAATCATGATTGTTACATATATGGTAGGTTTTGTTTCCTTATTTAGATTTATGCTCTTAGGTCTTTTCTCTTGAAGATCTAAGTATGCTTTTCATGATACCTTTACCTGAATCAATGATCCATTCTCCTATTGTTCTTGTCTTTAATTCCTATCTTGAATTCTTCAAGAACCATGATTGATCTAATTATGGTAACTTTTTGTTTCCTAATTTGGATCTTGATGACTTGATTTGATTAGTGTTTTGAGATCCCCTATATGTTAGGATACGACTAATGTAGTTTACCCCTTGATTAGTACCCTTTTGAACCACCAAATTCGGATTTTATATCTTAAAACTTAGTTTTTTTGGACTATTTGTCTGCATTGGTCGACTGATTGGTCGACTGGACCAGTCGACCAATCCACTCAACCAATGAGTACAGCAACTCCAGAATTGGTCTGTTGTGGATGATTTGGTATCTTTTTTGTTAGGGATCTTTCCTAATATGTTGTGTACACTTGTTTAGGACCTTCTTCTCAAGTTTGTCAAGATCTTACTTGATTTCTTAGGATTCCTTTGCGAGTTATAAAAGGTAAGGATGGTTATTTCCTTAATTACATAGATAGCATGAATCTAGTTTCTATATTTGAATATCATTGATTTGTTTCCTTAATTAGATTCTTATAATGATATACTACTGTTGCATAATCTTGATTACAGTAGCATTACTTGTTTATGTTAATTGATTCATGTATGATTTACTTACCAATTATATACAAGTTGATTGTAATTATTGATTTCTTTCCATATATGAAGTTACCATATATGTGATGATATGAATTGATGCATGTGTATGCTTAAGTATGGTTTGGAAAGGAGAGGTGTCCTTTTGACACTTCTGTCCTTGGACTACTACGGAAATATTATGGGATGTTTCCGGAGATGCCCTCTGGACACCTTCCTAAACTGTTGGATGACATATCTAGGACTGTCTAGTAGTGTTGGGCTAGGATGTCCCGTTATGTCAGACCCTAATCAGAGGGGTATTGAGACCGAACGACCCGTGGTAGCAATGGGGATTCATGGGCGCTCAAGACCGGTAACCAACCCGTGAGAGGACAGGAATCACATTGTGGGGGCCATTTATTGGTAGGGTTGCATATGGATAGATTTGGGCTCACGGGCGCTTAAGACTGGTAACCAACCCGTGAGAGGACGTTAGAGCTTCCCGTTAACCATATGTGGATGACCAATAGGGTTGATGAGTCCGTAGTCAGGGACTATGAGGACTCTAGTGTGAAGGATACCAGAAAGGATCGTCAGGGACGAGGAATGGACGTATCTGGATTTGACTTGATGTAACTAAGTAGAAGACTTGCATTTGGCTAGGCTTTACCCTGACATGCGCCTGTACTTAGACCAATGGTGATGTGAGAGAGTGGTGACCTATACCCCCAGCCATGGAATGTCCCGAGGGATGCCGGACCCATTACCAACTAATGATGAGTGATTGAGACCTTCCTAAAGAAGTACGGTGCTATGACTTAAAGCATGTCTGCCAATAGAGACGAGCATATGTAGAGTTAGATTCATATATTCATTGTTTGTCTCATACCATATTGCATTTATGTTTGTTCTGAAATCCTGCCATTTGTGTTATTATGGATTTAACTGCCTTACTGAGTTTCTTTGAAACTCATTCCTTTATTGTACAATGTTTGTTAGACTATTCTACAGGTACTGAATATTATGACGGCCCCTATGAAGAAGCGCAAGGAGAAGAGGCATATCTCCAGGAAGGTGATTGCGGTTACAACAATTACACTGAAGATCCCGCGAGTGGTTAGGCTCCGTACGATGCTTAGTCCGACCATTGAGTGGAAGCGCCCTTGTGCCGTTTATGAGATTTATACTTACAGGGATGTTGTCTATAAAGTTGAGAACAATTTAGTTACCCATTGTACCTGCTACTGGGATTAAATTCTGTCTTGCTTATTCTCTTTTAGAACTACTTTTCCGCTGGTTGTAGAGTGGGATTTTGCCTCACTTTACTTATCTATCTTAGACACTGATTTTATCTAGTACTTTGATTTATATATGATTCATTCTTTCCTTATTTGGATATATGGTTTATCTTCCGCACTTTTATTATTATTGTTCATGATTATGTTATTGTTTATGTGGGAGGTTCATTACTCGATACCTGATCTTCGGGCTGTGGATCACACTCTCGGGTATGCCAGATAGGGTACCGGCTGGGAGGATGTGACAGATTGGTATCAGAGCCCAAGGTTCGAGGAAATCCTAACCACAAAAGACAATAACTGAACATTCCTGAGTCATTGATCTGAAATGACTCCTCTACTCTTAGAAGTGAATAATAGAACACTTGGATTAGAAACTTAATCTATGAAGCATAACAGAACATTTCCGAATAAAATACCATAATTATACTTAAACAAATGTCACTAATGCAAAGAAAAGAAAGGTGCATAATATACAATAATTAAGTGAAACAAAAGGAACTTCATTAATTTCGAAAGCTTTTACAACGATTACATCTGAAATGCATAAATGAAAATCCTAGTGTACAGTCTATCTAGGTGATCTTCTCTCGATCTCTCGTATGCTCGAACTCCTCCGCTAGTTGAGTCACCCGATGCTCTATCCTATCCCGTCGTGACTCCATCCTCTCATACATCTGCTCTCTGTCTAACCTCCATTCTCTCTAGCATGGAAGTCATCGATCTCATCTCGTGCCCCAAGATCCGAAGTCTCCGGAACCGCATGTGAAGGGCCACTTGCCTCGAAGTGTGATGAAGGAAACTCGTGATGCACCGGCTCAGCCTCGTGCATATCTCAGTATCATCTCCGGCCTGATCATCACTATCGGGACCGATATCCTCTCCTCCATCCTCCGACTCCTGATCATCATCCTCCGACTCCTCATCATCCTCACCCTTCGGACCAGGGAGATCTCTCGGATCGCTGCAGTCTCATCCGACGAATGGTCCGAGTCCCGATAGAGTATCCCCGTGAACCGGTGTCCACCGGTGTATCCTCAAAACTCACCCCGAAATGCCTCAAGATCAAGGTCAGTAGCCTCCCATAGCAAAGGTTCCGCATTCTAGGCCGCAGAACAAAGTCCAAGCATGACCTGTTGAATGATGTAGGAGAGATCGATCTCGAAGCCCATGTAGATGCGGTAGATGACTAAGGCCTCCATCACCGTGACCCGATGGTGATGTCCGGCCTTCGCATAATGTTTCGGCCGACTATGCGACCGATAATCCGTGCAGAATCCGTCATCCGTCCGCTGGTCCACGGAGTGAAGCATCGACGACTGTCCCATAGTGTAGAGCATATCTCGCGAAGGTCGTACGGCATCAGATGGCTGTCCAAATCAGCTCCTGCAGGTATCCACACACACCGCCGTGGATATTAAGGAACTGCAAGATCTCAGCCCGGTGCTCGGGTGGAAAAGCGAATCCGAGTCCGGAAGACCCTGCTCCTTAGGACAAGTCTAAGTGGATGTCCTTGACCTCGAGCCTCCTCTGTGTAGGTAAGGTTGCTGAAGAACAACCTCACTAGCTCCGGGTATACCGGCAGATCCTCGGTGAAGAGATGAGTCCACCGCAACGTGTCGAATCTCCGCCGAATCCTAAAGACTCGAGCTGGCGTAGGTGAAGTAAACGTCCCATCTCGATGTTACAGTAACTGATGTAGGCCTCGTACAAGAACTCGGCCTGAGGTGTGTCGAACATGTCTGGTCTCCGAACCTCCTGTCTAGGCTCTAAAGGAACCTGACCTCTGCCCCTAAGTGCCCCTACAATGCGACCATGACCTCTACCTCGTCCTCACCCTCCCCTCTGCATAGTGTATCTGTGAAAGAGACAAGAGACATTTCCAGTTAGTGCTACTTTAAGATTTGAGCCAAAAGGGTATATTCGTAATTTTTCGGAAAATTTCAAATTTGGGGGAAATTTGATTTGAACATACTAGCATGTGCGCAATACTTGGAATTTCATGTCTATGAAGTTTGTTTGAAGAAAATCGATCGAAAACTTGAATTAAAGCAAAAAATTCCGCAAGAAGGAAAATTTGGGGATTTTGCAATTTAGGTCAAAATTGGATTTTTGAAAAGTTGAAATTGGTTAAATCAAATTTTATGGACCTATCTACAATATCATCTTGAGCATGTAGCATTTGATCTCGTGCAAAAATTTCAAGCGGTTTGAGAGAAAACGAAAATTTTCTAAAGATAACGATTTCGGTATGAAAACGTTGCGAGATGAACACCAATATGTTAGAACTTGTTGTCTATGCATGGCATTGTGTTTAAAACCTAGGGAATATGTTTCTAAGTATTCCTAAGCATGATTTCTAGCATTGGATACAAGCAAAGCATGGTTTTGATTGAAATGCAAGCATGAGAAGATGAAAATGGAAGAAAGAATGAAAGATTTACCTTGTTTGTGATGGTTGTGTGTTGTTGTGTTGTTGTTGAAGCACCAAAACACCTCAAGAACACTTGTGAGAACCTTTGGAGATTTTCCCTAGAGCTCTCTCACCTTTGGAAGAGGATAGAATGAAGTTGGAATGTGGAAATGAGGCTTATAATGCGAATTTTCGCATTCTGTCTGCATTGGTCGACTCATTGGTCGACTAGGTCAGTCGACCAATCACTCGACCAATGGTCACAGAGACCTCTTTTGCTGTTGAATTTTTGGAAAATGTGATTTTTGCCTTATGGATTATTGTTTGATGACTATATGGATATATTTGAGCATGATTTAAGTTTTCAAATCATTTGGACTTGTGGTTTATGTTGAAACTTGAAATTCGGTATTTTGATGTTCTCGGTTTGCAGAATGGTTACTCCGAGAAGTGGGCGTGGTGAATCCAGTGGTCAAGGAGGTGGTGAAATACCTCAGGGAGGTGGTGAAATACCTCATGGAGGTGGTGAGATACCTAACGTTGATCAGGGTACCCATGAGATACCCGGTGCCCCGAATGTTGGAAGCTTCCGTGATATTGCCAATATTATGGGCAATATGATGCAGCAGCAAGCAGCTCAGTTCAACCAGATGTTGGTGGGTTTCATGACTCTGCATAATGAGACTCGAACTGGTGCTAATGTGAATCCTCATGCCGAGTCCTGAATGCGGGAGGTTTAGCTGGAACTCCTCATACTACTTTGATGGAGAGTTTTCCGAAGATGCAAGTACCCACTTTCACCGGAGTTACCAAGGACCCCTTGTTTCCTAACAAGTGGCTTCGTGAGTTGGAGAAGGCTTTCCGACATCCGCAATGCTCGGAAGCTCGGAAGATTCTGTTTGCTGAACGAAGTTGCAACAAGAAGCCGATGCATGGTGGATCTCCACTCGGCCTGTTTTGGAAGGTTTGCATGCAGGAGTTGTAACTTGGGAGTTGTTCAAAGAGGCTTTTTGTATGAATTATTTCCCCGAGGCGGTGAAAGATGCGAAGGAAGCTGAGTTTATGGTTCTCACACAAGGATCTTTGTCTCGTGTTGGAGTACCAACGAAGTTTGAGGAGCTTCATTTCTTTGCTCAGATTCTCTCGAAGGTCGATCTCGCCAAAGCGAAGAAGTTCTTCAAAGGACTGCGCCCTGCCATTAAAGCTTACCTCACAATCCAGCCTATAGTGAGCTATGCTCAAGTGGTGCAGAACTCGAAGAAATTGGAAGAAACAGAGAAGGAAAGTGCACGTGTGCAAAAGCCCTGGCAGCCAAGGAACCCTGGTTTGGTGGATCGTAATGATCGGCGTTTTGTGAGACCTACACCCTACCCCACTCCTACCTTTCAGCCTAAGAGTGTAGGTCGGAACTCGGGTTTTCAGCAGCCCGGCCAGTTTAGACAGTATGGCGGAAACCGACCACCAGCGAGTGCAAGTGCTAGGCCTTTTGTTCAGAAGCCCTCTGTTGCAGCTACCCCTGTTGGACCCAGCAATCCTGTTTGCTTCTACTGCAAGCAAGCTGGTCATTTCGCTCGTGCCTGTCCGAAGCGGCCTGTCCAGCAGCTCTGCTCCGGTGGTGAAGAGTGCTCTGCTCCTCCCTCTCGGTAGAGTTTTCAGTATTTCCGGTCTTGAGTAGGATCCAAGCCATGAAGTGATTACAGGTACATTGTTAGTTGCTTCTATTTCTGCATTTGTCTTATTTGATACGGGTGCATCTCATTCGTTCATGTCATCTGCATTCATCAAGAAGACTGACCTAATCCCTGAGAAGTTGTCTAGTTGTTTATTGATTAGTACACCTACTGGTCTGTTGTGAAACTAGATAAGGGGTTATCTAAATGTCCTGTGTTGATTGGTGAGAAGAACTTGGAAGCCAATTTTGTAATTCTTGATATGAAGGACTTCGATGTTATTTTGGGGATTGATTGGTTAACAGCCCACAAAGCTGTGTTTCTTTGTTCCTCAAAGAAAATTCAGTTCCATATTTGTGGAAGTCCGGTCTTAGAATTTCATGGTGAGAAAAGAAGAGTTTGTAAGAAGGTGTCTTGTCTGACCGATGCAAGTCTATGCCCTAGTGGATGATGCTTCATCTGAAGGCAAGGGTAAAGTGGAGAAAAGAGTCGATGAAGTCAGGGTTGTCTGTGACTTTGTTGATGTCTTCCCTGATGATCTATCGGGAGTGCCTCCAGACAGGGATGTCGAGTTTTCTATTGATCTCGTCCCTGGTGCCGCTCCGGTATCTAAAGCTCCGTATAGGATGGCTCCTATTGAGTTGAAAGAGTTGCAAAATTAGTTGAATGAGCTCATTGATAGAGGTTTCGTACAACCTAGTGTGTCACCTTGGGGAGCTCCGGTCTTGTTTGTCAAGAAGAAAGACGGTAGTATGCGCTTGTGCATCGACTACCGTGAGTTGAATAAGCTGACTATCAAGAATAGATACCCGCTGCCCAGAATAGATGATCTCTTCGATCAGTTAAAGGGTGCAATTGTGTTCTCAAAGATTGACTTAAGGTCCGGATATCACCAATTGAAAGTGAAGTCTAGTGATATCTTCAAGACAGCTTTCCGAACACGGTATGGTCACTATGAGTTTAGAGTCATGCCCTTCGGATTGACCAATGCTCCTGCGGTGTTCATGGACCTCATGAATCGAGTATTTCACGATGTGCTTGATAAGTTTGTGATTGTATTCATCGACGACATCTTGATCTATTCGAAGAGCGAAGAAGAGCATGCGAGTCATCTAAGTTTCACCTTGCAAAGGTTGCGAGAAAAGAAGTTGTACGCTAAGTTTAGCAAGTGTGATTTCTGGCTTAAGAGAGTAGTATTCCTTGGCCATGTGGTTTCAGCCGAAGGTATTCGTGTCGATCCTGAAAAGGTTCAAGCCGTGGCTGATTGGGAAAGACCGAAGTCGGTAACGGAAATAAGAAGTTTTCTTGGATTGGCGGGTTACTACCGAAGGTTTATTGAGAACTTTTCTCGGTTGGCTGCTCCTATGACTAAGTTGACCAGGAAAGAAGAAAAGTTTGTTTGGTCTCGACGCTTTGTGAGAAGAATTTCCAAGAGTTGAAAGATAGATTGACAAGTGCCCCGATTTTGACTATACCTGATAGTTCCGGTGGTATGACAGTTTATACCGATGCGTCAAAGATTGGATTGGGTTGCGTACTGATGCAACATGGCAAGGTCGTAGCCTATGCTTCTTGGCAACTGAAAGATTATGAGCGGAATTACCCCACTCACGATCTAGAACTTGCCGCTGTTGTCTTTGCTTTGAAGATTTGGAGACATTACCTCTACGGTGAGAAGATTGCCATTTTCACGGATCATAAGAGTTTGAAATACTTCTTCACCCAAAAGGAGTTGAACATGAGACAAAGGAGATGGTTGGAACTAGTCTCTGATTATGATTGTGATATTCAGTATCACCCTGGGAAGGCAAACGTTGTTCTTGATGCTCTTAGTAGGAAGAACCGAGAAGAAGACTTTGGATTTGAATGCTTTGAGTTTACCATTGTGGTCTTCTATTGAGAGTTTTGATTTGGAAATTGTCCCTGAGAATTCTGATTTTATTCTTTCTGCCATGACGGCAAGATCTGGTCTTAGAGATAAGATTGTTGCTCTGCAGAGTTCTGATCAAGAACTTTTGATCAAAGTTGAGAAGATTTCTTCGAATCCTGAGTCGGACCCCGACTTTGGTATATCCATGGATGGTGCTTTATTGTTTAGAGGAAGGCTGTGCGTGCACTGCAAACGAAGAAATTAAGAAAGAAATATTGAAGGAAGCACACCGGTCGGTCTTTACTATACACCGGGAAGCACCAAGATGTACAAGGACTTGAAGGAACATTTTTGGTGGATTGGTCTGAAGGCTGATGTTGATGATTTTGTTGCCAAGTGTGAGACTTGCCAACGTGTGAAAGCCGTTCGACAACCCCCATCTGGATTACTTCAACCTCTTCCTATTCCTAGTTGGAAGTGGGAGGATATCTCTATGGACTTTGTGACTAGCTTGCCTCGGACAAGTAAAGGCAATGACACTTTGTGTGGGTGATTGTTGATAGGTTGACCAAATCAGCCCACTTCATTCCTATGAAGATCACTCATACTCGGATAAGCTAGCAAGGCTTTACGTGGATAATGTGGTTCAAATGCATGGTGTGCCATTGAGTATTGTTTCGGATCGTGATCCTAGGTTCACCTCAAGGTTTTGGAATAGTTTGCAGAAGGCCTTGGGAACCCAATTGAACTTGAGTGCAGCTCATCATCCACGGTCGATGGACAATGCGAGCGGACAATTCGGACATTGGAAGACATGCTCGGATCTTGTGTGGTGGATATGGGTGGTAATTGGGATGAACACTTAGCTTTGGTTGAGTTTGCCTATAACAATAGTTATCAAGCAACAATAGGCATGGCTCCATTCAAGGCTTTGTATGGCAGTACTTGTAGGACACCTTTGTCTTTGGTGAGACAGGTGAAAGAAAAGTCTTAGGTCTGAGATGATTGAAGCTACGAGTGCTATGGTAGATATGATAAGAGAAAGGATTAAGTGCGCTCGATCAAGACAGAAATCTTATGCTGATAAGAGAAGGACCGATTTGGAATTTCAAGTTGGAGAGAAAGTTTTTCTGAAATTTTCACCAATGAAGGGTGTGATGAGATTTAATGTTAAGGGAAAGCTTAGCCCTCGTTTCATTGGACCTTTCGAGATTTTGGAAAAGGTTGGACCTGTTGCGTATCGATTAGCATTACCTCCGCCTCTTCTTGCTGGTGTTCACAATGTGTTTCATATTTCGATGCTCCGGAAATACATAGAGAATCCGGAACACATCTTGCAACAAGCACCTAAAGGACTTAGTGCTAATTTGACCTACGATGAAGAACCGGCCGAAATCTTGGATAGGAAGGACAAGCAGCTGCGGAATCGCACCATCCCTATGGTGAAGATTTGGTGGAAGAACCATACCCCTGAAGAAGCTTCTTGGGAGAAGGAAGAAGACATGAAGGAGAAGTTTCCTTACCTCTTTGGAACCACAGGTACGCTTTCAATTTCGAGGACGAAATTTCTTTAAGGGGGGAGAATGTAAAACCCAGCCCTAACCTTGACCCGGAAACCTTGTTATTTGTAGGTCCAGTGACCCGAAGTAAAGTAAGAAGTCAGCTTTGGGCCATCCCAGTGGAGGACTTGTTGTCTGGCTTTGACTCCATGAGAGTTGATGATGAAGTTCTATTTATGGAAACTGAATCTTGATGAAGATCGGATTAATTGATGGACTTGGAGTGCTCTCTATCATGGTTTGAAGGCATTTCTACCTATTAGGTAAGTCACTTGATATGTGTGCAAAACCCCTTTAGGATTGGATTTGATCCGGGCCTTCAATTCCCTGTTTTGGAATTCTTTGTTGCATTGTCGATTGGTCGATTGGACAGTCGACCAATCCACTCGACCAATGGGTGCTGTCTTTGGCAATTAGGTCTTGCTTGCTCTATTTAAGTCCAATCTCGAGTCTACTTCGTATTTGCTGCCTCCAGACTCTTTGGAACGAACCAAAGACCTCTGCAAGTCATCTCCCTTGCATCCTTGGTGATTTTCTTGACGGATCTTCGTCAAAACTCTTCCTTTTGCATCAAAGGTATGTCTACACTCTCTTCTTCTCCTCCATCTCTGTTTTTCTTTCCTTTTTGAGTTGAGACAGTAGAGGAGATGCTGCATTCTCTGTTGCAAACATCTCTGGACTTGTCTCTCATGATCTTCCTAAGGATTAATGGCTAAAACAATGATCTTAACCATGATCATTGCAAGCTTTTGAAGGAATCATGATCAAACCATGATCTAGTCTTTGTTTAACTTTTGATTTGAATTCCGATCTCCTTGGATCTTCTATATTGATCATGTTAGTAGTCAATTGCTTGTGTTTTCTTTTCATGATCCATGATCTATCAATCTCTAGTTGTTTCTCTTCTACCATACCATGTTTTCTTCATGAATCATGATAGTTACATATATGGTAGGTTTTGTTTGCTTTTTTAGATTTATGCTCTTAGGTCTTTTCTCTTGAAGATCTAAGTATGCTTTTCATGATACCTTTATCTGAATCAATGATCCATTCTCCTATTGTTCTTGTCTTTGATTCCTATCTTGAATTCTTCAAGAACCATGATTGATCTAATTATGGTAACTTTTTGTTTCCTAATTTGGATCTTGATGACTTGATTTGATTAGTGTTTTGAGATCCCCTATATGTTAGGATACTACTAATGTAGTTTACCCCTTGATTAGTACCCTTTTGAACCACCAAATTCGGATTTTATATCTTAAAACTTGTTTTTTTTTTGGCTCTATCTGCATTGGTGTGCATTGGTCGATTGGACCAGTCGACCAATCCACTCGACCAATGAGTACAGCAACTCCATAATTGGTCTGTTGAGGATGATTTGGTATCTTTTCTGTTAGGGATCTTTCCTAATATGTTGTGTACACTTGTTTAGGACCTTCTTCTCAAGTTTGTCAAGACCTTACATGATTTCTTAGGATTCCTTTGCGAGTTATAAAAGGTAAGGATGGTTATTTCCTTAATTACATAGATAGCATGAATCTAGTTTCTATATTTGAATATCATTGATTTGTTTCCTTAATTAGATTCTTACAATGATATACTACTTGTTGCATAATCTTGATTACAGTAGCATTACTTGTTTATGTTAATTGATTCATGTATGATTTACTTACCAATTATATACAAGTTGATTGTAATTATTGATTTCTTTCCATATATGAAGTTACTATATATGTGATGATATGAATTGATGCATGTGTATGCTTAAGTATGGTTTGGAAAGGAGAGGTGTCCTTTTGACACTTCTGTCCTTGGACTACTACGGGAATATTATGGGATGTTTCCGGAGATGCCCTCTGGACACCTTCCTAAACTGTTGGATGACATATCTAGGATTTGTCTAGTAGTGTTGGGCTAGGATGTCCCGTTATGTCGGACCCTAATCGGAGGGGTATTGAGACCGAACGACCCGTGGTAGCAATGGGGATTCATGGGCGCTCAAGACCGGTAACCAACCCGTGAGAGGACAGGAATCACATTGTGGGGGCCATTTATTGGTAGGGTTGCATATTTATAGACTTGGGCTCACGGGCGCTTAAGACCGGTAACCAACCCGTGAGAGGACGTGAGAGATTCTCGTTTACCATATGTGGATGACCAATAGGGTTGATGAGTCCGTAGTCAGGGACTATGAGGACTCTAGTGTGAAGGTTACCGGAGAGGATCGTCAGGGACGAGGAATGGACGTATCTGGATTTGACTTGATGTAACTAAGTAGAAGACTTGCATTTGGCTAGGCTTTACCCTGACATGCGCCAGTACTTAGACCAATGGTGATGTGAGAGAGCGGTGACTTAACCCCCAGCCATGGAATGTCCCGAGGGATGCCGGACCCACTACCAAAAGGCGTTGTGTGATGAGACCTTCCCAAAGAAGTATGGTGCTATGACTTAAAGCATGTCTGCCAATAGAGACCAGCATACATAGAGTTAGATTCATACATTTATTGTTTGTCTCATACCATATTGCATTTATGATTGTTTTGAAATCCTGCCATTTATGTTATTACGGTTTAACTGCCTTACTGAGTTTCTTTGAAACTCATTCGTTTTGTACAATGTTTTGTTAGATTACTCTGCAGGTTCCGAGTATCATGACTGCTCGTATGAAGAAGCGCAAGGAGAAGAGGCATATCTCCAGGAAGGTGATTGCGGTTACGACAATTACACTGAAGATTTCACGGGTGGTTATGCTCCGTACGATGCTTAGTCTGACCATAGAGTGGAAGCGCCCTTGTGCCATTTTTGAGATTTATACTTATAGAGACGTTGTCTATAAGATTGAGAACAATTTAGTTACCTTTTGTACTTGCTATTGGGATTAGATTTTATCTTTTTCCTTTTCTTTTAGAACTACTTTTCCGCTGGTTGTAGAGTGGGATTCCGCCTCACTTTACTTATTGATTTAGACATTCTGATTATCTTTCGTACTCTGATCATATACATGGTGTATTCTTTCCTTAGTTGGATCTTTGGTTTATCTGTTGCACATCGATTATTATTGTTCATGATTATGTTATTGTTTATGTGGGAGGTTGATTACTCGATACCTGATCTTCGGGGTTGTGGATCACACTCTCGGGTATGCCAGTTAGGGTACCGGCTAGGAGGATGTGACAAATGGGAGATGGAAATAGCATGTGCGGGAGTTCCTGCGGGTGCATGGAGTGCGCTTATCGCACCAGTTGATGGTCAGAGGCGAAAGGTGGTCAGGCAGTTCGCACAGAGACTGGAGAAGAATTGGAGGACCCCTCACCTTATTAAACTTGAGTCTAAGTTCATTGACTTAGAAAAGCAAACTGGAAAGAAACTGATATGAACACTTTTGAATTATTCCGCTGCCCTCACTTTTGTTTTATTCTTTATTCTTTATTTCTTTCCTTTGATATTGGAGTATTTTGGTCTCCTGTAATTCATTTAATTCAGCTATTGAATATTCTTTGCTCTTGATTATCTTTATTTGTCTTAAATATTGTTGATAGACTAAAACCTTGGATCTTGTGACGGATCGCACCCACGGGTTATCGGGCGGGTAACCGAGACCGACGGGTGGGGTGTGACACTTAAGCATACACAAGCATCAATCCATAACATCACATATATGGTAACTTCATATATGGAAAGAAATCAATAATAACATCCAACTTGTATACATTTGGTAAGTAAATAATACATGAGTCAATTTAATATAAACAAGTAATGCTACTGATATCAAGATAGTACAACAGTAGTATAACATTGTAAGAATCTAATTAATGAAATAAACTAACAAGATTCAAATATAGAAACTATGATATGCAATCTATGTATTTAAGGAAGTAACCATCCTTACCTTTTATAACTTGCAAGGAACCTTAGGGAATCAAGTAAGATCTTGACAAAACTTGAGAAGAAGGTCCTAAACAAGTGTATACAACATATTAGGAAAGATACCTAGAAGGAAAGATATCAAAACATCCAAAACAGACCAAATATGGAGTTGCTGTAATCATTGGTCGATTGGATTGGTCTACTATCTCAGTCGACCAATGAGTCGACCAACCGAGAAAGTGGCCTTCAAAAATCAGAATTTTGAGGATAAAGAACCGAATTTGGTGGTTCAAAAGGGTACTAAACAAGGGGTAAACTACAATGGCAGCATCCTAGTA